>NC_139218.1:308896623-309089123 GCF_055691185.1 Crinia signifera | reverse complement strand
AAAAGCATAACAGCTGCCTTGGTATAATGCCTCTGAATCGTGTGATCTCTGAATCGTGTTCTAAGAAGAACAATCTATGTGATGTGCCTGTATCAGCATGGATTGCGAAATCGTAATGGACTGCAGGCAGAAAGCCGCCCCCAGACAGAAAGAGAAACTGTCCCTTACAAAATTGGGAATGCAAATAGCAATGTAGTCACAGACAGTGGTCGAAGTGGAAATTTTGAAGTGGGGGTATGGAAATTTTGAAGTGGGGGTATGGAAAAGTAAAGCGTGAATATAGTGCGCACCTTCGGACACCCCCCTGTCCATCAACGTCCCCTGCCAGACTGCCCCGTTGTACAGGGGTATTACAAAAGCACAATATGTGCTGCTGAGTGATCAGAGAGCATCCTGAGGGGGGAAAAAAACTTTTTTTTTTTATCTTCAGATTAAAGTGGGGGTATGCCATACCCCCGTATACCGCCCCACTTCGACCACTGGTCACAGATCTATCTAGAAAAACCAAACCATTCCTTCTGCCCCAGCTAAAGAATCAGGCTGGATGTGGTCATTACTGACATCAGAGACCTACCCGAAAAACATACAAACACACCCAGAAAATGCCGTCTCTGCCCCTCAGCTCCAGCTTTCTGTCGATTTATTGCATGTAAAGACTCCCGGGAGCTGTAGCAGTGGTGGGGGACAGAGGAATTTAAAAAACCTGTCAAAAGACTGGCCGGCCACTGATTGGCTGAGAGAGCTCTCTCTCAGCCAATCGTCGGCAGGCCAGTCTTTTGACAATTTTTTGTTTTAAATTCTCCTGCCTGGAACCACTGCCGCCCACTCAGCAGCTGTCCCCCCCCCACCCCCCCCTGCACACAGTCACAGGATCTATAGGATCAGACCCAATACACAATGCCTGTGATGTTCTGCTGATGGGTGCAATCCAATAGATCCTATGTGCAGGAGGTTCTATCTTTAGGACATGGGACCACGCATCAGGTCAGATGGGGTGTCAAACACCTGCTATTTCATCCGATTTATTGGCCCGATCTGTCTGAATCGGGTCAAATTGGACCAAATCGCAATAGTGTATGGGGGCCTTAAGACTTCCATGTGTGATGATATTTATTTGCAAATTGCCGCTGCACATGCGCAATGTGAATGCAGCACATGGGCAGTCGTTCGATAATAAAACGGATGGCGAATTCTCTTATCCATGCTGAATTAGGCCCTATGTCCAAAAGCTGCAGGGACAGAGGAATATTATCCAATCAGTCGCTGCAGACAGATAAGGACTTATTTATCATGAAACACATAATCAATGTGATCTGGCTCAATATTAGTGCTGAGGAGCGCATTGCAATGTGTGATTGTAACAGTGGGAGGCATCATTGGGCGACTACAGGGGCAGGGGATGGCAGGGGATTCCTGTGATGTGCTCAGTGAGCTGCTCCTATCCAGGTGCTGTCCCACTGACTGCATATGCTCATGTCACATTTCCTGGAGGGTTCTATGGTAACTGCGGGAGGCATCATTGGGCGACTACAGGGGCAGGGGATGGCAGGGGATGGAGCCCATTCCTGTGATGTGCTCAGTGAGCTGCTCCTATCCATGTGCTGTCCCACTGACTGCATATGCTCATGTCACATTTCATCAGGGTTCTAGGGTAACCCTCCAGAACAGATGGTGGAAGCTGCAGGGGCAGCATTTGCATTCAGGAAATAGTTTAATCTGGCAGTATCACATCTCCCAGGGAAACCTATGGGGGACATGGCCGCTAAAGGGGATGGAGGGACCACAGCAGGTATTGGAGACACTGTATATCCGCTACTGTCCCTCCTACAGTAATGTGGTCACTAGGTCTACAATGATTAGATTGACCATAATAAGTCAATGGTCACTAGATTCACACATGATATAGGTCAAAATGCATTAGGTCAACAAGTCATTTGGTCGACACAAGCATTATGTCGACATGGAAAAGGTTGACATGAGAAAGGTCGGCAGTTTATACTTTACTGTTCAAGTGGACATAGAGTGAGAATATAATAGTGTGACCAAAGCATGGCAGTACACTTATACGATGTCCATGTCGACTTAGGTCGTCCTAGACACCCCCCAAAAATGAAAACCGCATGTCGACCCTTTTCATGTCAACCTTTTCCATGTTGACCTAATATGAGGGGCTATATACAGTATATACTGTAGTATACATGTAAATATATGCTCTATATAAATACCATGACATACAGAGGCAGCACTTATTGGGGCTTCATAATACAAAATAAGACTCCGCAGCCAAATGGTAGATACTTCTAACTTTTCGGATATACTCGCAGGGCCAGTGCTATCCACTTAGCTGCTCCTGCAAAGCAGGGAGGTGCCATGCTGAAAAGGCGCTGTCTCGCTCCCTGCTCTGCTAAAGCTGCCTCAGCCCTTTCTGTCACTGCCTCCTGCACGCCACTCGCAGCGCCTGTCTGACAGCGGGCGGCAGTATGGAGAAGCCACTGCCAGTCCTCAACACTCCGCCCCCTCTATCTCCTCCCCTCTTCTTCCATCTCCTCCTTCTCTCCTCTCCTTTCCCCCTAAGTCACGAGAGGGGTGTAATGGCGTCCTCAGCGCCCTGCCTAAGCAGATGTGAAAGGGCGCAAAATGTATGGTTTGCAGGAGGGTGCCGGACACCCTAGCACCGGCCCTGTATACTCCTTTATCCTTTATCAAATACATTTTTCCAAACTATAGCAGGGTTGCCGACTTTATTATTCTCCTCTCTGGGAGAAGCCCGGAGAGGAGAGTTTCAGCAGCCGCTCAGGGGCGGGGCTTAAGTGTGACATCACTAAGCCCTGCCCCCATGATGTTAAACCAGCGAATTCACGGATCTCCGTGGAGGGGGCGGGGCTAAAATGACGCGATTGTGTCATTTTAGCTCTGCCCCTCCTCTGAGACCCAAGGATTGCGGCATTTTAATGCCACGATCCGGGGGACAGCAGGGGTCCCCCCTGAATCCGGGAGGGTTGCCCACCCTTCCGGGGGGCCGGGAGGGGGACCGGATTTTCGGGAGATTCCCGGAAATTCCGGGAGGGTCGGCAACCCTGAACTATAGACTAAAGTGGGCTACAGCCATCTTCAATGGAGCTGGCTGCAGGGGTCAATCTTCAAAATGCTTCACATTCCAGAAAATGATACATTTTATCAGTATTGCATTCAGCATAGAAACTTCTGGTAATACAGCTGCCAGACGCTAAGGGGTCTGCAGAATCTACTTAGACAGTCAATAGAACTACAGCAAAAGGTGGACATAGACAAAATGTCGTGCACAAGGTTGGGATGGTCCAAAGGTTGAAACAAGCAAAAGGTCAACAAGGAAAAGGTTGACGTTTAGTTTTTTTTCTGTCATTGTTGATACCTTTAAACATGGACCCCTCCAGTTATTGTAGTGCGTACCCTCACATGGCTGGCTTCAGTCACCATTCTTTGGGTGGATACGGTCGGTTGGTCAACCATAAGTTGGTCGATAGTCATTAGGTTGGCACCACTAGGTCGACATACTAAAAGATCGACATGGGTCTAGGACGACATGGGACAAGGTCGATAGGTCATTAGGCCGACACAAGTATTAGGTCGACATAGACAAGGGCGACAGTCAAAAGGACAACATGTGGTTTTTCAATGTTTGACCAACTTATGGTAAACCCTATGGTCCATACCCCTTTGGGCATGGTGCCTCCGCTGGCACACTTTACCATTCCTAATTTGAGTCCACGTGGATGGCAAAGTATGAAAAAGTCTAAAACATTAAAAATATTGTGAAAACCTTATGTTGACCTTTTCATGTGTTGACATTGTCATGTTGACCTTTTACTTGTGTCAATCTTTTTTCATTGTCATTGTCAACCTAGTGCATGCCGACCTTACATCTGTGTTGACTAATATTGTATGTCAACCTTTTGCTGTCAACCTATTGAATGTATACGTAGACCCTGTAGATCATTCAAAGGCTTCCCCCGGAAAGATGGGATTGCCGGGTATGCCGCCATTAGGTTGACAGTGTCTAGGTCGACAGTCAAAAGGTCAACCTCTATTGGTCGCCGATCAGTAGGTCAACACATGAAAAGGTCAACATGGATTAAGTTGACATTGTCAAAAGGTCGATACAAGCTAAAGGTCATCATGTAAAAGGTTGACATGGGAAAAGGTCGGCATGGGAAAAGGTCATCATGTAAAAGGTTGACATGGGAAAAGGTCGGCATGGGAAAAGGTCATCATGTAAAAGGTTGACATGGGAAAAGGTCGGCATGAGTTTTTCATGTTTTTCTTTTTTTAAACCGACTTGTTCATACTTTACCATCCTAGTGGGCATAGAGGGAGAATATAACAGTGTGCCCAGCGCAGCTAGGCACCGTGCCCGAAGCATGGCGAGGAGACATGGTACACTAATACGGTGTCCATGTTGAGCTATGTTGACATAGACACCAAAAAACCATGAAAAACAAAAAAACTCATGTCGACCTTGTCCCAAGTCGACCTTTTCATGTCTATAAAAACATTATGTTATCTGAAAATATCTGGGACACCACTGACATTGTTGCTTAATAGAGCCCAATGTACATGTACAGTACAGAATGAGAGATTCGCACACTCTATATACTTCAATAGGATTATGACTACAGACATGAACTTCCTATGTTCAGCTACGGTATGTATAATAAATAACAGTATTGTATCTGATTCCTTAGTATAAGTTTTCTATTACAAGGTTTCATTTTATTCCATTCTGTTACAATCCTTGCTCACTTGCTGGCATTCTCCTGCTGCTCATATTAACATTTGTTTTACATTTGTGTCCCAAGGACACATGTCTGCCTTGTTGTATAGACTCCTGGACTAGAACATGTTTCAGCACAAATGGGAGGGAATGGCTAAAACAATGCTTTTATCTTTCTCATTCAAAGTACTCTGAGCTTAATCTCTCTCTCTCTCGCTCTCTTTCTCTTTTGAACTATATATAATTGGTTCCGTTGTTTCCTTTTTAAATATTATTTTTTGTACAGTTTAAAAAAAAAAAAGCTTCTACAGTAGTCTCTGTATCAGTCAATGCAAATCTATCAAATCCATGCACTAAATAGTGACATAACCTGCTAAAGATAGGGATTGTACTCATCCAGTCCTGAAGGACACTTTCAGAAGTCGAAGCATCCATGAATATCATCTCTTGGGCTAAACGTAATTTTTTTCTCTCTACAGCTGCACTCTGTCACATAGATATCTGGCATCGAACCAAGAAAGACAAGGTTAATTATCCAGAGGATCAACTATTTTTATCAGGTTATGGTCACACTCAATTGTTTAATGCTATTAAATGTCTGCCTATGTGTGACATTCAAGATCACCGCTTTGTCCTACTAGCTCCCTCTCCTAATTGTTCATTCTCTCTGTACGACATTACTAGGGTGTGTTTGTCTGTGCTGTGGAGTCTTTTCTGAGAGCTGTTCTTGCCAGCACATCTGTCCTTAGGAACTGTCCACTGAATCACCTTTCTGCTAGTGAAGCTACTGTTGCTATGTAGAAATGAAGAATATATGAATTAGCATTCTGTTTATTAATACAGAATGCTAATTTTTCTGCTGGGAGACTGTACCGGTGCTGAGATCTCTATTGTTCCCCAAATACTTTCAGATATCAACACAAGTTGTTTTTGCTATTTAGGAAAAAACTTCTCAGACACAGTGGTTGCAATAACCGATGCCGCTGTCTTTATGTATCTGTAAATATGCCTGCTCTGTGCTTGGCCAATCCACATACAGTATATATACGTATTTGGGTCGACCACTTAATGATGACATGGCTTAGGTTGACACCGGAAATAGGTTGACATGACTAAGGTCGACATGGATGGAAAATTGACACAAGCATAAGTTCAACAGTTAAAAGGTTGACATGGGATTTTCACTTTTTTTGTCATGAATGTCGACATAGTTAACATGGACACCATCAAAGTGTACCACTGCGCTCGTCATGCTATTCTATTCTTCTTCCACACCCTAGTGGTTGGTAGGGCATTAAATACTGCCTGTTGGCACATGTAGGCTCAAAAAAAGTGAAAAACCCATGTCGACTTTTTGACTGTCAACCTAGCTATTTCTGACCAAATGCTTGTGTTGACCTTGGGAATGTCGACCTTTTTCAGGTGTCGACCTAAGCCATGCCAACCACCAGTGTTTGACCCAATGCATCTTGACCTTCGCTGTGTCGACCTAACGGCCGTATACCGCTTTCAGCATCTTGGTGGTGAGGATAACGGCATTTACAATACCAATATTGGCATCCAGACTACCACCAGGAGACCAAGGTAAGTTTGGGGGGTAGGATTAGAGTGTGGGGAGATAATGGTTAGCCATGTAGGATGGAGGGTTAGGCCGGTTTCACACACTCCTGCCGGACGGTGAAATCCCGCACGGCCAGGAAGCCGCGCCGCACACAGTACTTGCACACAGTAGCTGCAGCCGGATCCCACCACTGGAAGGGACGGCTGCCGGGCTGTGGCCATCCCCTCCATGATAATCTACTGTGTGCGGCACGGCTCCCTGGCCGTGCGGGATTTCACCGTCCGGCAGGAGCCGGAGTGTGTGAAACCGGCCTAAGGGTTGTGCTGTTGTGCTTTCTTTAAAGCTGGGTAGTATGAAATAACAAGCAAGACTGTTCTTTATCAGTTAATATGGACACTAATTGTTATATATGTCATCCAAGGGGCATAAGTTCATAATGGGTACCCCTAACCCAGTGGCTCCATCTTGACGTCCCATTGACTTGCCAATGGTACATCTTGGAGAATAAAGATTCCTTATTGCAGCTACTTGTGGTGCTAAGTCATATTTATGTTTGTGTGCTGACTGCAAACGATAATAAATAGAGCCGTTAAGGGGATTTTTATCAAAGCTTGGGGAGAGATACAATTGGCACAAGCCAATCAGAATCTGCGTCACATTTTACAAGCTGTGCTTAAAAAAATTACAGAAGCAGTTTGGCTGATAAATTATCTCTCATATCTCTCATCACTAAGCTTTGATTTAAAAAAAAAAAAAAAACCCTTACTGTAATATTTAACCTTTTTATTGGTATGGCCAGAAATTTTCAAGCCTGGAAAATTTCTGTGCATGCAACTGATTCCAAAGTGTGCACCATTTATGCCACCCTAACACCCAAATAGCTGTTCGCACCCGACATGCTGAACACCCACAAGTGGCCGAATGTCTGATGGGGAACAAGCAACAGTAAGCCCAGGGGTTCATTGGCAGCCGCAGGGGAACAGCAGCAGCCCCTTCAGTGGTGAGTATGTGTGGGGCAGAAAAAACCTGCCCTGGGAGGTTGGCAATGCCCTAGAAAAACCCATCACTGAAGGGGTTAATAATTAGTGCATTTCCTTAAAACAACTTGTACTTTCTTTTATTGTGTCATATAAGACACAACAGAGGAGCTGTAGCTCATTATACACATTTTGATCTGTTATTACACATTCTTGGAATCTTCAGCTCAAGGGGGTTTGTAAACAAGGACAGCACTATGAAATGAGTGGAGAGAGATCTGTAATAGTTCAGTTCCTCCCTCAGTTTTTCTTTCTTGGTGCTCTTCCGACAGCTGGAGCCCAGCAGCAAGTGCCTCCACTGTCTCCGGTAATTAAATTTTAGTCCACGTGGATAGTTAAGTATGAAAAAGTCCAAAAAAATAAAAAATATTGTGAAAAACCTATGTTGATTTTTTCATGTGTTGATTATTGTCATGTTGTCTTTTTACTTGTGTCGACCTTTATTCATCGTCAAAATTTTGTGATGGACAACCTAGAATATGCCGGCCTTTCATCTGTGTTGACATATTTAACGTTGACCTTTTGCAGTCAACCTGTTGACTGTCTACCTAGACCCTGTAGACCATTCAACAGCTTCCTCTGGAAAGATGGGTTTGCCGGTTATTCCGTCATTAGGTTGACAGTGTCTAGATCGATGCTTAAAGGTCAACCACTATTGGTCGAAGGTCAATAGGTCAACACATGAAAAAGGTCGACATGCATTAGGTCGTCATTGTTAATAGATCAATACAAGCATAAGATGGACATGTAAAAGGTCAACATGTAAAAAGGTCGACATGCGTTTTGCATGTTTTTATAAAAAGCGACTCATTCATACTTTATCATCCTAGTGGACATAGAGGGAGAATATAACAGTGTAATGAGCGCAGCTAGGCACCATGCCCAAAGCATGGCGATGGCAGCGAGCCATGCGAGGAGACACGGCACACTAATATGGTGTCCATGTTGTGCTATGTTGACATGGACACCAAAAATTTTGAAATACAAAAAAAAAAAAAAATTACCCTTTTCATGTCAAGAAAAGCAATATGGTGTCGGTGTTATCCAAAAATATCTGGGACACCACTGACATTGTTGCTCAATATTCCTTTGCACATGTACAGTACAGAATGTGACATTTGTACTATATACTTGAATTCTAGGATTAATTATTTTGGCAGTAAATTAACCTATCAGTATATTATTGGGTTGTGAGAGAAATCCAGTGTACATGCAGTAAACCCCATGCAAGTACAGGGAGAATAACTAACTCTGCACAGTTAGGGCAATGGTGGTATTCAAACCCATGACCTCAGCGCTGTGAGGCAGTAATGCTAACCATTACACCGTCCATACACTGACCAGCATACGGATGTCTAAGATAAGGTGCTGGATATACTAAGGCTAAAATGTGGTCAAAACTGACCACATTCCCCATATTTATAAAGGGCCTGATTCACGTTTCATCGGTCCCCGGTGTATTTCCACCAGGGACCGTTGTTTTTCATGTGTTTATGCTAAACATCCTTTTGTAATGCAGCAGGGATGTTTGCACGGTGGAGGAAGGCAGCATTCACTCGCAGCATTAGATGTCTGGCTAAGTAGGCAAAGCCATTTATAGATGGTATTGCCTAATAGAAGATCTGTGTCTCTCTTCTGCACGGATTACTAGCTCCCATTCACTATTACAGGACTTTCATTGGGCTGCTCCCATCCTATGGAATGCCCTTCCACGCACAATAAGACTCTCCACTAGCCTCCAAACTTTCAAGCGTTCATTGAAAACTCACCTCTTCAGGCAAGCCTATCATATTTAAGTATCACACATAACCCTCTGAGGCACTTATGTATTATATAGCTTCCATTCTGGACCTACAAGCTATGCTATTACCTATGCTATGCCAGTCCTTGTGTTTCTCTCCTATGTCCCTATAGATTGTAAGCTTGCAGCAGGGCCCTCCTACCTCCAAGTCTGTCTGTTTTATCACTGTCTACAACTGTAAAGCGCAACGGAATCTGCTGCGCTATATATGAAACTGTAAATAAATAATTATAAATAATAAAAGCCAATGGACTTTTTTTGCATTCCAGTAAAATAAAAATAAAAAAAAAACACCCAATGCCCTCTGCAGCTCACACTTTATTCATCACATTCACAGAAGGTCATAAATGTGAAGTCCTATCATTGCAACGGACAATTTAAATCCCCACTCTACTTACATACCAGTGTTATTAGGGCTGATATGCATACAATAATGTGCAGGATGTATTGCGTCTAACATGCAATGTGTAGTACAATCTGTCCAAGGATTGTACCTGGTCTGTGTGAGAAGATGCCATCAATACAATTTCACTATTTGTTACAGTTATAGGAGTAGATCAAGCTTTGCATTAAATGCCTTTTCCTAGCAATTCCCTATAATGAAATGGAGCAGAATAAATAAAGTTCTGCAAGAGTGAATTACTGCATCTTCAGCAGCATCTTATTGAAAAAGGACAGAAGGGCGCAGACAAATATTGCAAAGACACAGGCAGCTGATGAATAAGCATTCTGAATATGTATCAGGACTGCTCTTACAGCACAAGCTCAACCAGACACATCAACACACAGCTTGCAGGTAATGGCCATATGGCCTTTTAGGATAATGGCATGATTTGCTGATCCAGCAGGGGCAGACCTCATTGGAAGATCTAACAGTGTTCTAGGTATTTTATACACTGTGTCTGGAACAATGAATCACACAGGGTATACAAATGATACATGTGTGGAATCCTTGTTCATGTTACTTGCAAGAATTGCTTTCATCCAACTGCTGGGTACGTGATATAAGAGAAACTCTGGTTACGCCTCGACCCTGTACGATGGTTATTTAGTATAGTTGTTTAACTTCAGGATCCATCACCTTAATATCATATTCACATTTGTCTCTTAAGATCTAAATCTTGTTGTTAACAATGTATTTAATGAATGATTGGTTGGGTATGGATCATTAGGTCAACAGCATTATGGTTGACACTATTAGGTCGACATGAGTTAAGGTCAACATGTAGGAAGGTCAACATGACTTTAGGTCGACAAGGTTATTTGGTCGACATGGGTAAGTTCGACATTTAAATATTCAACATGTTTTTTTCAATTTTTAACCGGAATGTTAACACAGTCAATATAAACACTGTCCGCTTGCCATGCTTCGGGCACAGAACCTCGCTACGCTTGGCACACTCTTATTCTGCCATCATGCCTTAGTGGATGGTAGGGCATGAAATACCACCTGTCGGCACATGTCATGTGGACACATGTCATGTCGACATGAACACCGAAATGTACCACCGTAGCCCCTTGCATGGCTCGCTACGTTAGCCATGCTTTGGGCACACTATTTTATTCTCCCACAACGCCCTAGTTGATGGTAGAGCATGAAATACCGCCATTCGGCACATTTTGGCTCGAAAAACAGTCAAAAGCTCCATGTCGACCTAATGACCCTGTCAACCGAACACATGTCGACCTTCCTACATGTCAACCTAAATGCATGTTGACCTAATGGTGTTGACCTTATGCTTGTCGACCATCATGCTGGTGACCAATGACCGTATCCCGATTGGTTATTTGGTGGACAGCAACTTCAAGCATTACAAGTTAGTTCAGGGGTGCGTTCTGTCATAGGGGGTTCATTTGTGGGTGATTGCTAGGATCATTTTTAGACAGCAGGACTTAATACATACATATTTAATAGTTATACTGGTATTATTTATTGATTTCTGTTACTGTGATTTATTGAACACATTACTTTACAATAGCAGACTATGAGTTCCTTCTGAAATGCAGATAAAGCACAACCTACAATTTAAGAAGACTGTGGTTGCCTTCTGTTGCCGAAAATTGCCAGTTGGCTCTTTCCATTTTCACATGGAGCAATGACTTAAAATATACAGAGCTCTTCCCATGCCAGCAGTGATCATGTACAGAGGCAATGTCCTGGCATGTGATTGAAGTGGGCTTGAGGCTACTGAGAGCCTGTCTGATATGTGCCTTCATCCCCCATGAGCGCTAGAGCATCTGGCTATCTCACTCCCATCCTTTCCTGAGACACACAGAGCCATACCTTATGTGTGGCACCACTGCGCCTGCGCAGCGCTAACCAAATTCATCTTGCTTATCCTTGAACACATGGAGATGGCACGGTCACCAGGATTAAGCAAATGTCACCGAAACCATCAGGCCTCAGATCTCTACAGGGAATAGAAAAACATGCAGTGCTACTGATCCTTACAACAAAAGCTGCTTTTTATCATGCCAATAGGCTTTTTACTGCCTGGAAGGGGCCCCTGTTTTTATGTGAGCAATTTAGCAAATAAATGTCTACCAATCACAAGGACAAACATGCCACAAAGCTCTGTATTTGGGGGAATATGAAAGGATAGTGTACCCAGTCTAGTGGCAGCATTGTAATACTCTTGTGCAGACACAAAGATTTGTCCTCCCGTCACGTGATACATAAGCTCTATAGGAAAGTTTAAACAAAGTTTACAAAAGATGGCTCAGCTTCATCTGATCTCTCTTCCACTTTAAGAGGGGATAGATGAAGGATAGAGTCTCCTGAGTAATAGGATTATCTTTCCTGATTTAAGTTCTATACGGCATGTAATTTATTTTTAATGAGGATTAGTCCTACTGCTATAGGAAACTTACATTTGAAAAGGGTTTTCGGGGCTAAGAATTTTTTTTTTCTTAAATACAAGACCTTATTTGTCCTGTGACTTTTGGGATGCATGTTTGAAAATATAATTAAATACAAACTCGAGACTAGATGAAGCTTGAATGCAAGAAAAAAGAAAAAAAGAAAAAATACTCTGAATGATGCATTATATCTTCCCAGACGAGCTTTTAAGTGGAAGTTACCGCTTGCGATTTACATTCTTCTAAACAGTTCACATACTAAAATAAACTGCGGGTCATGCCTCTCTGCCATCGTTTGAATTTTAAACATAAACTGCAAGAAATGTTTTGTATTTTAAGTGAAAGGATGGTTTGAAATGAAATAGCATGGGCAAACAGAGCATGCAGAATTATCTTTTCATCACATGACCCTATTGTTAGATACTGCAGTTAAGTATAGCAGGAACAGTTGATGACATTGCATTATGATGAGTTGGATCTCAATGGAAACGATAGCAAAAATACACAATTTTACTTCATAGTAACACATGTGCGCACGTTCACATACACCTGCGCACATATACACACACACACACACACACACACACACACACAGACATATGCACATGCACCCACACCAGTTCAAATGGGATATGGTCATTGGGTCACCAGCATCTTGGTCCACAGTCATTAGGTAGATGCCATTTATGTCGAAATGAGTCTAGGTTGACATGCAGGAAGGTTGACATGAGTCTAGGTCGACATGGGTTAGGTCGACAGGGTTGTTAGGTCGACATGGGTTAGGTTGACAGTGAAAAGGTCGACATGGGGTTTTTCACTTTTTTTTGAGCCGACATGTGCCAACATTTCATGCCCTGCCATCCACTAGGGCAGCGGTTTCCAACCTTTTTTTCTCTCCCGTACCCCTTGATTAGGCTTTTCATTGATGAGTACCCCCTCCTCTCAATTGAAAATATAGACAGTACTTACGAGTGGAGTGGAAGTGAGCGGTATGCGTATCCTAATGCATGTCCTTATATTAAGGAGTAGCGGACAGGAATCGTGCCTTTCCGTGTCTGGCCGCTGGTTGTGTATTGTCTCCAGGGTTCCCACTTACACCTGTAGGATTAATGCCGCTGCTTCTTCCACCCGTGTCAGTGCAGGGCAGATGATCGGTGATGTCTAAAGGCAGCATGGGTAGCACCCATTGGATTGCTGGTCAGGCAAAAGCACAATGAGACGCTGATGACGCTGAAGAGAGAACCATAAGTGACACAACATGGTTCTTCTCAATAGCGATGGGTCTTCTTCTGCCATCAAAATACTTTTTCATCTTCCGCCATTACCAATATTATTTTCAAGTACCCCCAACTGGTCTGCAGAGTACCCCCAGGGGTACTAGTACCCCAGGTTGGGAACCACTGCACTAGGGCATGGTGGGAGAATAAAATAGTATGCCTAGCGTACTGAGGCACTGTGCCTGAAGCATGGCGAGCTCAGCGAGCCATGCAAGGGGACGCGGTGCTACGTTTCAGTGTCTATGTTGACTGTGTCGACATTCGGGACAAAAAAATGTGAAAATCCCCATGTCGACTTTTTTGACTGCCGACTTAACCCATATCGACCTTTTCACCCTGTTGACCTAATGACCCTGTTGACCTAACCCATTTTGACCTAGACTCATGTTGACCTTCCTGCATGTCGACCTAAATGCATGTCGACCAACACGCTGGTGACCTAATGATCCACACCCGTTCAAATACTCATGCCTCCTCGTTTATTCTAAATAATGTTTCAAGACTACTTTGCACATTAAATATCTATGTGATGTTTTATATTGCTGTGTTATTTCCAAAAGGAGTACATATGTCATGTGAAAGAAGTGAATTAGGAGTTATTGATTCCTATACTATATCAAAGAGATTAGTGATCTTCAGATTTCTTAGGCTCTTTAATACAATTTAATTTTTTGCAGCATATCCCCTGAAAACACCTGTTTTTAGGGCATAGAAATATAAAAGCATAGCATTTAATAGCAGATGGGAACCATTAGGAACATTTAGTCTGCCCTTCACATGCGTACTTAAACACTAGGGTTTATGTTTTGTTAGGAATCAATCAACCGAATAGTACGTATATGTTTTTGGATTGTGGGCAGTGGCGATTTTTACCTACGGGCTGTAGCAGGGCTGCAGCCCCTCAGGTAAAATCCACCACTGTAGTGAAGCTAGATGCAATCTGTGAGACTACACTGGCTTCACTGTGACTGGCAGTGACTTCCAATTGGAAGTCTGACCTGCCAGTCACCAAGGCAGTCCCATTGTGAGGTGTTCCCTCCCTACGGGACGCCTTTGTATGGGCTGCAGAGCGAAATCTAAGATTTTGCATGCACAGTACCTACATAGGTGCATTTTTGGTCCATTTCATCACTAACTTTAAGGGTCAGATGCACTAAGCTTCAAAAGTGATAAAATGGAGAGTGATAAACAATCAACCAATCAGTTCCTGTCCGACATTTTTGCAAACACAGCCTGTGACATGGCAGGTAAGAGCTGATTAGCTGGCTGTTTATCACTCTCCATTTTAACACTTTTGAAGCTTAGTGCATCTGGCCCTATCTCTGCTCTAACCGTTACAGCAACTTTATCCTAACCCTAACTTTGTCAAAGAACCCTCAATAGGTTTAAGATGAATGCGTGGGTAAGTTTAAAGAGGTGCTGCTTTTGTAACTCTGCTGGCAACTTTATATGTAGCTCTGGACACTCTGTTACTGACTGAGCTAACAGGGGAATACTGACAGGCAATGCGACTGGGACCTTGCTGGTAGCATGCTGCAATGCTCCATACTGAGCTATTGCTAGTACAATTTCACTTGCTGTGCAATCACAAAAATATGCTAATGACTCAGAGACCATCTTGTGCATAGAGACAGCCACTGCTGGTATCTCACATCTGCCACTTATGTACAAAAGTGGAAACATCGGCTGCAGATGAGGATGTAACCTCTCTACAGAGCGACTCAAATAAACTGGAGGATTTGGCAGCAAAATGGAAGACGAGGTTTAATAATGATAAATGTCAGGTTACGCTCGTTGGGACAAGAAACCTGCATGCAATCTATAATTTAAATGGGGAAAATCTAGGGTAATCGTTAATGGAGAAGGATTTGGGGGTGCTCTTCAACAGTAGACTTAGATTAAGTGCTCTATGTCAAGAAGCAGCAGAAAAGACCAATATTTATCAACATGTACAGTATAAAAGGGCCATAGTGGCCAGAAAAGACATTGTAATCATGCCACTGTATAAATCATTGGTACAGCCTTATCTGGTATACATTGTACAGTGCCGGGCACCATTCCATAAAAATGCATCTTAGAACTTGAAAAGGTTCAGAGAAAAGCAACTAAATTGATAAGGGTTTAGGGTCATTGGGTTATGGGGGAACGGCTAGGCAGGTTAGGTATGTTTGCATTGAAAAAGAGGCGTCTAAGTGAGGATATGATTAATACAGATAAATACAGAAATGGTCAATACAGGGAACTATCAGGTGAATTGTTTACCAAGAGATCTGTACACAGGACACTAGGGATGCCAATCCTGGGGTATTTTTTTAATCTCGGGATTCAGGATTGAAAAGTACTCAATCCTTTGATTTCCGGGATCCAGGGATTGGTTTCCCTAATAATAAAAATGATCTGGCCACCCTGCATATTTACTTACTACTATGGCGGGAGTGGTTGGGAGCCTGGCGGGCAGTGCATCCGGGAACCAGGCAGGTGGTGCTGAAGCAAAAGAGGTGGCCAGGGGCGGGTGGTGCGGCTGTGACCTCTGACCATGCCACTGGGCTGCACAGCCGGGTACGGGAGAAGCCAGACAGCGTCTGAGCGTGTGCTCAGATGCTGCCCAGCATTAGACTGCGCATGTGCATTCTAATCCCAAAATCACGGGATTGGAAACTCTAATCCCGGGATTGAAATCTTGCCAATTTTTGGGCCAAATCCCGGGAACCCCTTAATCCCGATCCTGGGATTAATGTTAGAGTAGAGGAAGTTTCTCACCCAGCAAAGGAAGTGATTATTTACAGTAATGGCAGTAAAGATATGGAATACTCTGCCAGAGTATTAATTTGCTATCATTAGTATATATAAAAGAGAGCACCACACGATTGGATAATTAATGATACAATATTTATCGATTTATTTGCATATAATATTTAAAAGACATCAAAAAATTTAAATGAATAATAAAAATATAGACAATAATTAATAGATATACAAACTCCTAATAAATGGATATACTAATAATCATTCAGCATGATCGGTTCCAGAATTATAATTTGTGTATAGGTGTTCGTGAAATAAATCACCTTCAATTAAAATGTCTTGTATTGAAAACAAGATGTTATCTCACCCTATTTGGCTCTGGCAGGAATCAATTAAACCAGTATCACTCCAAGTTGGAATTGTGAATTTGCACTTGTAGGAGATGAAAAGGAGGACCCCAAATCGGGTGCTTAATTGTGTAGGACCCTTAGGTCTACACCAGAGGACTTGTGTGTTTATCCGGCAGCAGTGGTATTTATGTAAAAACCACACTAATATAATGTTTGGCAGACCATGACACTATTGGTACACGCCCCCTGGCGTTCCCGTGGCTGCTGACGTTCAGAGAATGACTGACGTCATCAGATCCCCGCCAACAGTGGGACAGGTGATGGGTGCACGAGGGCTGCTGTATTTCTACACTTGCTGAATTTCTACAAAACGTTGATATGCTTACCCAGTGTTGGTGTTTTAGTATTGATTCAAGAGAAAAAGAAAAAAGTACTCTCCTTTGTTTGGGGGCACGCTTATCATTAAAGAAAAAAACTTTTATTTGTTATGGTTGTAGATTTAAAACGTAGCTTTTAATACTTTAAGTTTAAAAGGCTAATGATCGACATAGACATAGACAAACTACACAAAACATAGAGAAGTGGATAAAACCACTTGATAAACTCAATAGAGATCTTCCAGCAATATGTTGCTGGTGTAAGTTTTAATATCAATCTCTGTGGTGTAAATCCACGAATAGTAAGTTTGGTGCACTTATTATTTGATATTGAGACACTGATAGCGAAATGGATAAGTATATAATTAAATCCGGTCACATCCAATTTATTGTATGGTGTGTACTGCCATATACAATTTAAAAACCAAAATGTTTAATTGACGTCAGAATTTTGACCAATATAATGTTCTAACATATACAGACAAGCAGGAAACACAGTGGTAGCCACTTGATGTAATGTAGGTGATAATTTATTAAAGGTAAGTGAAAGTATAGACTCCACAGGCAGAAAAAACTCAACCACTACTGCTGTATCAACCAACTAGTCCTAGTCCAAATTGAGACAGTGAGTGGGTTGTATTATTGGCCTGTATGTGTGGAGTAGAGGGTTTATAGAAAATCTAGCATCTGCCGTCTCTTTCCCCCGGATAAGGTGCCCTGTTGATGGTCAGTCAGTGCAGGGTCTAGCCGAAAATCCTTTAGGTGGAGATGAGAGTGCTATTAAATTGAAAAGGTTTGGAGAGTGCTGGAGTAGGGTGCATAAAAGAGACGGCTTAAATCTAGTGGGCTAGTCGCTGTTTTATTATAGAACATTGTCATTAAATCTCAGGAGTGCCGGCTACCTCCACGTCTCTCTCTCTCTCTCTCTCTCTCTCTATATGTATGCTCAATATTTTTAGTGATATCACTAAGGTGATTGGAGGGGAGGGATGATTCTGAGTAAGAAAAACACATTTTGGTTCCCCCAACAATCCTGAATAATACCAGTAACAATATATAAATCCAAACAGAGTAGATCTCCTAAGACCCAGAGGGGGGAATTCACTATGTTTACTAATTACTAGGTGATAAAAACATAAATTCTAATTGGTTGCCCATAGCAACATCCCATGTGAAATAGAACTCCAATCTTAGGAACGTTGCCCCAGAGGGCTCTCATGCTGCGAGTGAATTCACAGTGGCTCATTTTGGCAAGCCCAGAAAAGGGTCCTGACATGCATGTACTTCTCTTGCCCACTCAGTACCACCCCCAAATGCTGACTACATATGCGTGCGCTATTGATGCAAGTGCGCACATCAGCTTTGCAGCACACTGCATGCCGGCAGATGTAAGATGCACTTACATCTGCGGCTCCACATCAGCAGCGTTCACCCGCTAATGCATTGTTAATAATTACATATGCACTAACCTATGCAATAATAATCTTGTGATAATAGCTGTCCTCTGCGAAATGGCTCAGGCGCTGAACTGAACACATATTTTTCTGGTGTTACTCTATGTTATGAAAGTGCATCATAGTTGCCTACCCTCCCGCATTCTGCAGGAGACGCCCTGAAATAACAGCAATCTCCCTCTCTCCCTCATTAGTCTAGCAATCTCCCTCATTACACCTAGCCCACATTACACTGTTACATTTTTGGGGAAAAAAGGAATGAGAGATACATTTACATTGAATCATCTGCACCATCTCCCAGCACTTTACCAAGTACAGTAGCTCTTACTTACTGCTTTGGGGCTCATCTACATTTGTATATAAGTCATTTTACAAGATTCCTCTCAGATGTAGCAGTACACACCCACGCTTCTAGGTGCCACGTTCACAAGCGCTTTTCATAATCCCTCCATATATGTAAATAAACACACCCTTTGAGTTGAGCATGACACACACCCTCAATGGGGCGCTGTGCAAAATTCTACTACCAACTATAATCTCCCTGAAACTAGTTTTCAAAAGTAGGCAAGTATGAAGTGCATGGGGAAATGCAGTAAAAACCCTGTTATCGATAGTGAATGTGGCATTCAGTATTTTTGTCATAAAGAAGCATGGAAACTGGATCTGGAGGTAGGTGAGAATCATTATGGGTGGCAAACGGGCAGCAACCATGTGAACACATAAAAGAGAGCTCTTGTATCAGTGTGCGGGTGTGTTGTGCGGAGCAGTTGCTCACTATTCTGTATGAGGCTGGATATAACAAATGTTTGCAACCTGATTATGTGCTGTGGCGAGTATATGCATCTTTGCATATCTCCATGGGAGTCGGACGAAGGGCCCAATTCAGAACTGCTCACTGGGCTGCGAGTTTTTGGAGCACAGAGAAATGGTAAACGCTGCCACATTTTGCCATCCCCGAGTGTATTCCCGCACATGTGGACGGCTGGGAATGCATTTAAGCCGTGCAGATGGGGGGAAACCCATTTAGAATTACTCACCATCAAATAGTTTTCCTCTCTGATCGCCGCACCAAGTAATGGGCCCCATATTCCAGGCGCAGCCCTGTGTACAGGTCTGAATCAGGCCCCAATTGTGGCCATTTCTCTCCTTTAATGAATAATCATTTCTTTGTAGAAACTGTCTGGAAACAATGCGAATGCAGCCTGATTCACCACCATAAGGGGAAGAGGCAGTGTCGTTTTAATAGGTACAAGACCACACTGCCAGAAAAGAGGCGTGGTCTCTCTAAAAGGGGCATGGTAAACAGGGTATGCGGTCATTAGGTTGACAGTGTCTAGGTCAAAAGTTGACACGTACAAGCAAAAGGTCAACATGGATAAAGGTTGACATGAGTTTTTCATGCTTTATTTAAAACCAACTTGTTCATCTTTACCATCCCAGTGGGCATGGAGGGTGTATATTATAGTGTTATAGCGGCGTAACTACATTTTGGGCGCCCCCCCGCCGTCAAAGGGAGGGCGCCCAGCCACTCACCTGCCCCTCCGCCCGCCGCCTGCCGCACCAACCCCCGCAGTTTTACCTAGGTTCAGTATGCGCTGGTCCCAGCTCCCTTGTTCTGCTATGAGGACCACCACAAAATGTCCGCCCCCA
The DNA here is from genome assembly GCF_055691185.1 of Crinia signifera. Classification (NCBI taxonomy): domain Eukaryota; kingdom Metazoa; phylum Chordata; class Amphibia; order Anura; family Myobatrachidae; genus Crinia; species Crinia signifera. Next base: position 309,069,262 of record NC_139218.1, on the reverse strand, counting down.
TACAGCAGACAGTTTCAGAGAACTGTGTGCTATATGGGGGCGGCCATTTTGTGGTGGTCCTCAGCAGAAGAAGGGAGCCGGGACCAGCGCAGCGCATACTGAACACAGGTAAAGACTGGGGATGGGGGGGGGGGGGGGTTTGCGGGGGTTGGTGCGGCGGGGCGCGGGGTGTAATGTAACTAGTTACGCCACTGTGTTCCAGGCACAGTGAGGCGCTGTACCCGAAGCAAGATGAGCGCAGCCAGCGTGGTGCAAGAGAAAATATTTGCACCGATGTCCAACTCTACATAGTTCCTTTGTAGGGTTACCACCCGTCCGGGATTACTCCAGACAGTCCGGTCATTAAGACGGGTGTCCGGAGACCGGACGGGTGGTGTTACCGGACTATACAATGTCCGGGAACGGGCACACACTAGAACCCGGGAGGCCGGGGTACTCACGACCGCGGTGAATGGGCTCCCTGGCTCTGACTGACAGCCAGTAGCAGAGTGCGAGCGGCGCACACATCAGGTACAGCCTGGGAGCTGGAAGCCGCAGGTGAAGTCAGCTGCTGGTGGTGATTGACAGCAGCGTCTGAAGCCGCTGTGTGCCAGAGGGATGTCCAGATAGAGAGTATTTTGTCCCTCCTGGAATTGCTCATGTGGGAGGTATGTACAATCTAATATACTCACCCCTTTGTCCCCAGGCCCTACTGTCTTATGTGCAACCCCCCCCCGCCAAGTAGCGGTCTTTCACTGCTTAGCGAGCGGGCTAACAACACCTGCCGGGCATATGAATGCCCACCTCGTGGCATGGGAATGGATGTGTGTGCTCATAGAATGAATAAAAGTCAGTCTATACTGACTTTTATTTGCTTTGGCTATGGCTGAGAACCGGGCGGGTGCTGACATCATGTGACATCAGCCGCCCACCCTATGCAGGCTTCGACCCGCCTGCATTCACATGGGGACACCTAGCGGTTTTCGGGGCACTCCACCCATTTTTGTAGGCATGCCCAAGAAATGCTGGGCATCCCCATGCACCAGCATGGGGATGTCGACATAGACACCCAAAAACCGTGAAAAACATTATTGGTTGACCTAGTGACTGTTGACCTATACATTGTCGACCCACTATACCGTAACCGGAACTTGCACATTTCAAGTCAACAATACTTCAGTTAACAATTCAAAGAGCGGGCATTGCAGATGAACCAATATAGATTCAGATTTATTTAGTTATTACCTTCTCTAACCACTGGCCAATCCGGGGCCAGGCAATCATTGTCTACCAATAGCTGAAATATTTCTTCTTTTCACTTTTTCACTTATTGGCCCTAAAGTATTAATAAAGATAAATTAAGAAGTAACTAAAAGAATATGATGTATAGTTTGCATACTATATACTGTATCTGATTTATATTTTGCTTGCTTTCTGAATAATAATGTATAATAGTGCATGGTATTTAAAATACCTATTTTTAAAGAGTCAGATGCCATCGCTGGTATGACGGGATCCGGTCATTTGGTCTACACTACAGCATAATTGTCGACAAGCATTGGGTCGACACCATTAGGTCGACATGCAGATAGGTCGACAGGTCATTAGGTCAACATGGCTTTAGGTCGAAATGGCTTTAGGTCGACAGGTCATTAGGTCAACATATACATTAGGTCGACATGGGTAAGGTCGACAGTCAAAAGGACGACAAAGGGTTTTTGACTGTTTTTTGAGCCAACATGTGCCAACAGGCAGAATTTCATGCCCTACCGTCCACTAGGGCTTGGAGGGAGAATAAAATAGTGTTCCTTTGTCGACCTTTGCTTGTGTCGACCTTTTTACATGTCAACCTAAATCCATGTTGACCTAAACACATGTCGGCCTAATGACCTGTCGCCCTAACCCCATGTCGACCTAGACCCATGTCGACTTTTCAGAATGTCGATCTAATGGTGTCGACCTAATGCTTGTAGACCAACATGTTGTAGAGAAAACGAGCCCAACTCTGTATGACTCACTCTGCCCTGACAGTGCAGATTCTAAATATTCAAGTGTTAATAAGTATGTAAGTAATGTATTATATTGAATGATTCCATTTATATAAATGAGTGCATTTAACGCAACAGCACTTTATAAGATTGAAACAAAGGAAAATGAAATAGGCTGCATATTACAATAACAAATATGTTAATAGTATTGCATTTGCAATAAGAACAATCAATGACATACTGTATAAGATAGCTTGCAATATATATAAAAAGGCACTTAAGACACAGCATATGCTGGAAATAAGCAGTTCTTGGGGCAAATGCATTTGAAATGAACCTAATTATATTATATTATATGTACTTTCATCTAAGTAGATGTCAATCTAGTAAAAGCAGAACACCAAGGGATATATATCCCCTTCCACCGGGCACCCAAACAGCTGTCTCTGCCTTATCTCATTATGGCATAACGTGAAGGTTTAGATAAGTAAACTGATTTTTTAATCTGTTCTGCTGATTTTGGAATGTTGCACCTAAAAAAGATTCTTTCAATTCTGACGTCTTGTTGGAAGGCAGATCATTTTTTTTTTTTACCATGCAGTCTATATAATGCAATCATCAACTCTGTGGGAGTATATGTAATTTAAAGGGATGTATGGCCTGATTCAGAGTTGATTGCAATAATACTATTTTGCAATCCTATCGATTATTGGACGACTGCGTATGTGCACAGATTGTCGTGCGAATGTGTGAGCCAAAATAGCGATAGAAATAGCAAAAATATCTAGTCACAATCCCTTTGTAATTTGACAGACAGAAACAGGGGCAAACGCAGGATTTTCAGAAGGGGGTTTCCAGAGGGGCGGAGCAAAGCACGAAGATGGACACTTAGGTGACCCAGTAATATACCGGGTCAGTTAAAGTATTATAGACTAGCTGACCCGCCCGGCGTTGCCCGGGAAAACCTTGGGGTTTCTTTATTTCCAAAATTGCTGAAAAATGTCATCTTACAGTATTCTGTGGCAAAGACCTAAGATTGAAATTTGTTATAGATTCCACCATAATGTTAGGATGTGTTTGCATTGATACATAATGATGGCAATGAAATCAGGTGTGGTGTTGTTGTTTGAAACACAACGCTCCTGAGTTGAAAACTTGTATGTGTTGATGAATTCCACATCCACTCCTGAGATTTAGCACCCACATCCACATCCACTCCTGAGATTTAGCACCTACCTTCTGAGGGTCAGAAATCGGTACAAAATCAGAAAGGGACATGTCCACACCTCAATTTCTATACTTTCAATGGTACAGTTTCTAGGGTGTGTAATTACAGGCGCTGAGTGTGTGGGGTCCGGGGTGGGTGTTACTTACCACGCCATAATTAATTAAAAATCCACTGCTCCCTGCCACTGCCACTCCCCTCACCGAACCTGCCTGCAGCAGTCTCTGAGGTCTGAGGATCTGTAAAGCACATACACCGAGCATCTCTACCAAACAGTGGGGCAGCCCCTGAGTGTGGGAGCAGGTCCGCGGGCCTGGCCACATGATGTCATGACGCGACGCACACTATCCGCAACACGTTAATGCACCACTGGGAATGGGTGCAATGGGCCAAATTCTTCCCTACACCCGCCGGGCCAATCCACTGATCCAGCCATCACAATCATCAATGGATGCATTGATAAGGTTTGGAGTTTAAGAAGTTAAAGAATAAGACTGAGAAAAAGAACTGCCATGTTACAAAGTGTACAATTTGCTCACTAAATCGTGAAAAAAATGTAAGTGTACATAGAAGTACAATCAAGAAATGAAAGTAGGATTAAAAAATAAGTTCTGATTTAAACTGATAATTGTTTGGATGGGGTGGGTTGTGAAACAAATCTATAGGTGAGGGTATGGATATTGTGGGCATAATTGGTGTTTGTTACACCTACAGGGGGCCCTCAATTGATGGGAATTTCACTGCAGTGTCACGGTCACAGTGTCACCATAGGGGGATTCCCAATTGGGGTCCAGGTGGTCTTTTAGGGACCCTTTACAATCCTGTAGGTCTTTTCTTCTTGAGCTTAGAGTCTCCCTTAATGATAGTCAATCACTGAGGGAGACCGTAGGCTCCAGGAGAAGAGACCAACGGGATTGTAAAGGGGTCCCTAAAAGACCACCTGAACTCCAATTGGAAATCCCCCTATGGTGACACTGTAGTGAGAATTTCTCATCAACTGGGGACCCCCTGTAGGTGTACCAAACACCAATTATGCCCACAATATCCATACCCCCTCCACCTATAGATTTGTTTCGCAACCCACCGCCATCCAAATAATTATCAGTTTGAATCAGAATTAATTTTTTTATCCTACTTTCATTTCTTGATTGTACTGTACTTCTATGTGCACATATTTTTTTCATGATTTATTGAGTAAATTGTACACTATAACGTGACAAATCTTCATCTCAGTCTTATTCTTCAACTTCTTACACTCATAACATTTAAACAAATGCATGCAGCGCTCATGCCCATCAACCAAACATTATCTGTGAACCAAAAGAGTCTGGGAAACCCTTAAGGCAGAGCTGTGCCTGATATCCAACTGACTAACAGGGTGAGTGCAGTGTACCCACTTTGTATTGATCAATGGGTGCATTGGCCAGGACAAAGATTTCTCAGTGCAACTGGCTGGGGAGCGCAGTGACAGGCTGGAGGACTGGAGAGACGGATATGGGGAACAAAGTAGAAACGGTACATTAGGTACAGTTTTTATTTGCCGGTACAGACGGTTAAATAAACGGCAAATTATTTTTTATGTGTTCTGTGTGTTTGTGTGTGTTGTACTGTTTTTGTGTGTGTGTTGTAGTGTATGTGGTTGTGTGTGTTGTATTGTATGTATCTGTCCAATGCGTAAGTGTGTGAGGTATGCTACGTATATACAGTATGTGTTTGTTGTGTCTTTGTGTATCTGTGCAATGTTTAAGTGTGTGTTTTGTGTGTGTCGTACTGTTTTTTGGGTGTGTGTGGTGAATGTGGGTGTGTGTTGTGCTGTTAGAGGTATGTTATGTGTGTGTGTTGTGTGTATCTGCCCTAGGTGTAAGTGCGCAAGGTGTGCTATGTATAAATCTGTGTATGTGTAGTGTGCTGTGTGTATCTGTGCAATGTTCAAGTCTGTGTTTTGTGTATTGTACTGTTTTTGGGTGTGCGTTGTAGTGAATGTGGGTGTGTGTTGTACTGTGAGTGTTGTGTGTATCTGCCGAATGTGTAAGTTTGTGATGTGTGCTACGTATATATGTGTGTGTAGTGTGCTTTGCGTATCCTGGCAATGTTTAAGTGTGTGTGTGTTCTGTGTGTTTGTTGTACTGTTTTTGGGTGTGTGTTGTAGTGTGTATGATTTGTATTGTACTGCATGTGGTGTGTTGTGTGTGTGTATCTGTCCAATGTGTAAGTGTGTGAGGTGCTCTACGTATAAATGTGTGTGTTGTGTGCTATGTGTGCGTATGTGGTGTTCTGTTACTGTGTGTGTGTGCACGTGTACAATGTGTATGTGTGTGTGTTGTGTGGTCTATGTATATCCTCAATTATTTCCTAATTGTTTAAAGCCTTCACCATAATGTTAGAATGTGTCATTCATACTCAATGAAATCAGGTGTGGAGTTGTTCCTTTGCAAACGGTTTCCCAGATCATCGATATTTTCCCCAGAAAATCAATGAAGGTAAACTACAACTTGGTGTTTTTTAAATTTCTAAGTGAAATTTCCCAAAAACGGCTTCGAGGTGCACACCACCGAGTCCAGAGGTATCTTGTTGCTGAATTTGGTGTCTCTGAGTGCCACGGTGTGTCCGCAATGCGACGGACACGCACACACACACGCACACACACACGCACACAGATTCTTCAACTTATTATATAGATAGACCAAATGTATATTAAAATATATATATATATCTATCTATATCTATATATATATATATATATATATATATATATATATACATATAAGGGGGTAAACAGCAGTGTAGACCCCTCGGCATAGCAATGTATTGGGGCCCCTACCGATCCTCCAGTGGTAGGGGAGGGGGAAGCTTTGATGTCCCAAGGGTGGTAGGGGGTATTATATCAACCGCTCAGCATGTAGGGCCTGGATCAGTAATTTCCACTAATTACCCCTTTACTGCACAGATAGTGGGAGATGGGGTGGGAGAAGGGGGCAATGGGCTGAATTAAGGGGTCCTGATACATAACTTCCAGGGTGGTAGAGGATGTTTAATATGCAGAGGAGGGGTGTATAGTGGAGTGGGCTTATTATTCATAATTTTCTGGTGGGAGGACAGCTTGCTTGACTGCAGATATCTCCAGTTCCCGGAAATAGATTTCTTAGATTTTAATAGAATTAAAAACTAGAGAATCCCACCTACCAATTGGAATTGGGGACCAGGGGAACAGAGTACAGGAGGCAGAGCAATCTGCCAACGAGTATATAAAACTACATACCAGGTGTGTGGAGCTGGAGCACTAACCAGCTGCTGGAAGGCTGATATCTCTGGTTCTGGGAACAGTAGAGACAAGCTACTAGTGTCCGTCAAATGGGGAGAGTCCATATAATATATATATTAAGTCAGACAGAACCTGAAATATCTGACTGGGAAGAGCAATTAATAGGCTTGGATGAGGACCACTACTTTGAAGTCAGATATCTCCGTTTTCCAAGGGCTTATTTTTAAAATTCTTATACCCATGGAAAGAGGGGACCCTCAGCTTTTAGCATAGGGCCCTTAGACTCCTGGGGGGGGGGGGTTTCTGAAAAGTCGCTGTTTGGAGGTGGTAACTGGATCATTTTCGGGAGTGTCAGAAAAAAATCAGGAACGCCCACGTATTTTAAGGCAGGATTTGTGACATCAGCGCTGGTTTTGATTAACATCTCTTTGTCACAGAGTTGTGGATTGGTCAGACTTACATTTGCACAGACTGGGAAAATCATTTGATGGTGAGTAAATTGCATATGGATGTGCAAAAAGATGCAGCATTGGTGGCAGAACCATAATTTATTGAATTTCTGAGTAGTACTATGATCGCAGAGCTTGGCTGCATCAAATAAGATGCTAAAGCTGGGTGACAGGCATTTACTCGACGTTGGGATCCTGACTGTCAAAATACCGACAGCCGGGTTCCTGGCGGCCACCGGCTATTTTCCCTCGTGGGGGTCCACGTAAAAAATGCCAGGTGACCACCCCCAACCGCCGACTTGATGCCTGTCAAATTGCAAAGGTATTGCGATGGGATATTTTAACTATTTCTGTCGCTATTTAGCCTCGCACATACCAGCTATGATCCATACACATGAACAATCATTCGATATTCAAACAGAATTCGCACAACAGCGATATGGTCTGAGAATCCCCCTTAAGCCATGATACTATGGTTAGATTTATATGGGTTAATGTATTTTTTCATATGTGGTTCATTGCACCATAATATACAGTAATGAACAGAATCTGTGCCGATATTTAAAAGTTTTCCAGATACAAAAATAGCACAATTATGTAGAGTAAAAAAAAAATCCCCTCTGGCATTTTCGCAAATGAAGTGAGTGACATGTCAATGCATCAGTATAGTGCCACAAGAGTCTGTGCTGGGGATAGTCACCAAATGAGTCGTACAGTGCTTAGCCCTTATAGTGCTATAAAGGTGGCTACTCTCCAACTCCAAAATATCATTATAATGCACCTTAGAGACCTGTTTAGATGAAAGCAACTATAAAAATGCAAATTGTTTTATCTCTCCCAGGCTTTGCAATCAGTACACACTTGCAATTCCTCAGAGATAGGCAACTGCTACTTCTTAGCTACTGCAGCTGCTGATAGAGAACCTCTCTCGGCAGGAGAAGATTTTAACTCCTCGTTGTGCTATTTTAGGTCAGTCATATGCATGTGAAGGTCGGGTGGGCCAGAGTCACTCTGTAACAACATGTTGATGATGTTTTTCTTGTTTAATTCATCAATATTTACATATAATGTTTCTGAATGCAGAAATGTCTCCGAATAATTACACTTTATAAATACACCTTTTGGTTCTCGGAGAACCAAAGTCATTTATAACTCAGGAGATTTTCGTTCGGTCTATTATACAAGTATAATACATCAGATTTGTGCGTCTAGTGATAGCTGATGTGTACAGAACAGGCATACCCAGAGGCATAAATCAGACTGATGGAGATTAGGAGGCTGATTGCTTTTGTGGGGGAAATAATGCGTCTAGCATTCTCCCTGAGTAGTATTTATCTTTGTGCTGCAAGTATTGGAAGGCATGATGTTAAAGGATTAGCTGTCTTATTGAACTCCAAACTCCAACAACATCAACAATCTCTTGCACGTAAACCCTGTATTAGAAATGTGGTATCCCGCATGGAAACGAGCAAAGAAACACTACAAATGGCTTAATCCCATCAAAAACTTTAAACAATGTCAATTATAAGCGTGGCATGCCAGTATTCTAATTCAGTCTGCTGGTAAATAGCATGTCTATCACAGACTAAGCTGATAATCAGCGTCTGCCTACACGGGATCTGGTACATGTGTTCATGTCTCTTTCCATGTCACAGGAGCAGAATGTCTTTCGTTCATGTGAAATGGGTCCTAAAAATGGAATGGTTCATGTGAAATGGGTCCTAAACTCAGGGCTGGTGCCACCACTAGGCAGCTTTAGGCATTTGCCTGTGGGTGCTGGCCACTGGGGGGCGGTACCGAGGGTGAAAGAAACAGGAAAGCTGGTGCCCACTGCATGAGGAGCAGGAAAGCAGCCGTCTGCCCATTAATCATCCCAGCCGGGCCAGGGCATTGTCTTCAGGCAAAGATGAGGTCTCCCTCATACTCCCACCCCCACCCATGTAGCAGGTCAGCGGTGGCTGCACCCCTCCTGGTCAGTGGTAACCTGTTACTACTTGCACCCGCATCCCAACCCTCCCCCACAAGTAGTAGCAACCCCCCTGCAACAGGTCAGCAGCAATGCTCCCCACATGGAGCAGGTCAGCGGCAACTGCAGGTGGTGACCGCACCCTTTTCCCAGTGGAGCGGGCGCGAGTAGTACCAAACCCCACCCCATGGTTGAGGGCAGCTGCACTCCCCCCGCGTAAAGCAGGTCAGCTGCAAATGCGGTGCAGCGGGAGGGCGCAAGTAGGAGCAAATACCCCCTCCCCCTGGAGCATGTTAGCAGTTACCACGCCCCCCAGATCTTGATGGTGGCAGACCCCCCCACACACAAAACTGTATCTGTGCCTGCGAGATTACTTGCACTGGCTCTGCCTAAACTGTATGGGGTAAATTTACTAATGCTCCTAAAAATAAAGGGGCCAAATCAGATCCAAGTTCGGCCCCTTCCCAGATGTTTGGAGTCTGTGCATGTGCGAATATGCGTATGCAAAAACCCTGGGATGGAACAGCTTCGGCAAACTTTACACTCGCCAAGCCATTTGCATGATGGGGTGGCAGCAGAGGAATGCCCAGCGTTTTATGGTCATCCTGTGGCAATGCCTGCAAGGGGCAGGCGGCTGATGTCACATGACATCAGCCCCGCCCCCTATTCGGTGGATAGGGGGCATCTAAAAAAGTACGTATGGACTTTTCAAAGTGAAGGCTCCAGAAATCATTTAATGGTCATTGACCAATGAATGATTCTCCTCTGTGCAGCCTAATGCAATGGGATGTGTTTGTGTACACACCCCCTTGCATGCTAGCGAGGGAATCAGGCCCTAAATGTTGCCTATAACAATCATTCAGATTCTGTCTATCATTTCTCTATTGCATCCTTGAAAACAATAGGCAGAATATTATTGGTTGCTATGAGCAACATCACCTTTTCATTTAAAGAAGCTTTTGTAAATGTACCCCTATGTACCTTTCCCATGTCTATAGATGTTCCTCTTATACACCCACTGGAACATTGATTTGATTAATCTGTATTATTGAGTACTGAGAACTACTGCCTATCTGTAAATCATTGCGTTGTAAAACAATGCAAACTTTTTTATTTTACAGACTCTAAATTACGTAAAATATTGTTTAATTAACATTGCTAATCATGTTCTCTTTCTTGTGCAACTGTGAGTTACTGTCTGGTGCTTACAGGCGTTTGCACAATAAAACTGATTTACAGTAAAAGATTGCTTTTCTTCCCAAGGAGAATGCTAGACACATTAAAAGCGATCAGCCACCTAATCTCTATCAGCCTGATTTATGCTTCTGCTTACTCTCTATCTCATAGTCCCGCACCAGCACCCTAAAAACACAGGTTTGCACTTGAAATAATGAAGATATCCCATTTGCGGTGATCTTGTAAACAAAGGAGAGATTAGTATAACATATTATTTGTGCTTCTTCTCCCTCCAGCATTGTCTCGAGGGTTCTTATTCTGGTTGATTATCAAGGCTGCGAATTTGCAGCCTTGCAAGTCCACAAAACCCAACCTTGCGAATGGTGGCCTGGCCGCAACCCATTTGCAGCATGTGCCCAGGAAGAAGAGCACTAGATGCTCGAAACGCGTCGGCAGTGCCTGAGGACCTCTCTTTGGACCTACCCAGTGCTAAGCTATTTGGAGCCTGGGCAGGGTGCACATCCGGACTGCATCCCTGCCTTTTACCATCCTTGCCGACTCCAAATACCCTTAGGGGTAAGAACCTCTTCATGTTTATTTATATCTTATCTATTTTATCTGTTTAAATAAAATCTTTCATATTAATGTTTGGCACCTGGTACTATTGTCACACCGACCCACTCAATCCATAAATTCCAAGGTCTCAGGGAGACCTTAAAGTGACAAAGATTAAGGCTGCCATAAGAAGTAGCGCAGGGCACCACCACTCCAACACCTTTCTGACCCATTTGCAGCGTGTGTTCGCACGTACTGGCTGCAAATTAATGTTTTACATAAACATCCATTTGCAGCCTGCAGGTGAACATCCACATAATTCGATAGTCCCTGACCATCGAATGGTGTGGAACATGCACGCATATCTAAGTGACTCTCAGGTCCCTCGGGAGGAAATGGCACCCGGTGATGTCATCTGCCTGCCCCCTGCACCAACATCACGGGCTGATTACTATGGTAACACCCATGAAACGCTGGGCGTTCCCATGGGTGTTACTATCCGCTGCCGCCCCACTCCCCCGGCTGCAGCCATGGGTGTGCGCACCTGGCGAACAGTCTGTTTGCCGAGGCCACACGCGAACGGACCAGAATAACCTCCATTGTCTCTGTGATGGCTTTTTTCAGGGGATGTAAAGTCAAGAAAGTGATTTTTCATCAATAGCTTAAACAAGACACAAGACATTCAATATATTCCCAATATTCACTTAACACTAAAAAAAAGCCACCAGTTTAACAAATGGTGATTAGTACTTCTTAAAGCCAGATGAAAGATCCTGTCTACTGATATAGCAATGTTTTGGTTAAATGGTTATAGAGGGCCATAAGAGGGAAACTTTAGAATGGCTTTTGTAAATGTCAATTAACCCCATACTGTGCTGGTAATTATGCCGCAGTACTGAAGAAGAGTAGAGATAGAGTTGAAAAGTGGGTGGAGTTTAGATATATTTTAAGGTTCGTCTTCTACAGAATTGTTTTGTGCTCTATTTCTTTTACAGTGAATTGACCACTCCGAGCAATTAAACTTAATTGCTGCATTTAACTGAGATCGACTTGAAATAGGGTGATCCACTCATGGCTACAAACAGCAGGCTGTGATTGCTACCTTGGCTTGCACGTTATAAGCTCATAACCCATCACATGTCCCTTGTGGGACCAGAAATCCTATTCTTTTCTCTCACTGACAAATACAGTAAGATGTTTCAACCCCTTTAATGGAAGCACCTATAACATAATGTAGCAAATATAACAATGTGGCATAAGTATTGGTGTCCCCCCCCCCCCACACAGTATCATAAACAAATATTTGTTATTTGTATGCATGTGTATATGTATCATCTATCTATCTATCTATCTATCTATCTATCTATCTATCTATCTATCTATCTATCTATCTATCTGTCTGGCAATTACAAGGTAGCAGACTAGCTTTTGAAGCATTTGCTTTGAGGTGGCTTATTATTCCATAATAGTCCATAGTGAATTAGTTCATAGTGATTTCTAATGACACATGAAGGTGTGACACACTCCAGAAGCAAATTGAGTTTCAATAAAATATATAAATACATTTTTAAAAATATGTTTTTTAACGTAATTTAAAGTAAAAATATTTTCAAATTTGAGGGTCTTTTCGTGAAATAAAAATAAAATCTGTGCCATCAGGTGGAGGGGTGAGCAAGTCGGAGTGAGCCAATCGGAGATGGCTAGATAGTGCTGCTGTACATTGTACTGATGTATCACAGATGATACTTCATTGCTTTACCCAGGATACATATTATATCCCGGCGGTCAATTCCAATAAGGAGAATCCCAAGAGGGGCTCCTTAAGTGTCCTAACCCTCTCCCTCTACCCCCTAACCTTCCCTTGCAGCCTAGGTCGTATGTGCTTTGCCTCTCTTCTCAGCTGGCTCCACTGGGCTTGCCCCCTCTCTCCTGAACCCGATTGGTGCACAGAGAGAGCCGCCGGACCAGTGCTGACTGGGAGCTGGTGCTTCCATACTGGATGGGCAAATCGGCCCACCTGGTCATTGGCACCTCTAGTATTTGCCAGAAGTGCCAGATGGCCAGTCCGACCCTGAATGGGCATGTGCAAGATTTCCCATGGAGCCCAGAGCCTGGTAGCTGCAGCAGCCACTACAGTGACTGTGAATGGGGTAATGACACCTGCAGCTGCCGTAATTGATAGCTGCAGTGCCACAACTATTCATAAATGGGCTTTCACATCACCACACTATTTTGTAGATAACATTGCAGATTATGATTTGGGAGCATTTCACCCTGGCATTTGCTGCTAATCACTACTTTCTTACATGGGGGAGAAGGGTATCTGACCAAACAGCGCCCACTACTCCCAGCCACTTAATGACTCCAAGGATCTCCATCCACCCTGCTATGAACAGCCACTGCCGATAGCATAGCCCCCAGTTTGCCATGGGGCAATGCCTTATGGCGAGAAGTGCTGGCACAATCAGAGACTTCTGCAGGGTCAGGTAGTGCTTGCTCTCGTCCCTCTTTTTCTTTTCTTCCCTCTTTCTCCCTGACACTATATCTTTTGCTCATCTTTCTCCTGCCCTCCCCCTCTACCTGACACACTCCCTCTCTCTCTCTCTCTCTCTCTCTCTCTCTCTCTCTTTCTCTCACTGACACTTTCTCTCTCTGGGCAGGATGTTCTAATATCTGCCACCCTACATCGCCCCCTCCGCCAGGTACTGCATTCTGAATAATCGCATATGCTCTAACATGTGCGATTATTAAAGCAAAGGACAGCTCTTCTGATCAGAACTGTCCTTTGGACGCACAGAGCGCCGGGGCCGGCCGCAGGGCATGCTGGGAGTGATCCGTGATGATTTCCTGGTAAGAGCTGCCATTTACCATGCGTTCCTGTGTCTGGAGTACTTGGTCATTGAGCTGGAAGTCCTGCACATGGTGCAGCGGATAGAAGCCCATAGGCTTCTATAGGATAATGTCATCTGTAGCTTGCAATACCCTCTGCTACGGAGCCCCAGCAGTGTGGGTTTAGTACATCATTTCTGCATTACTACATTCTGCACATTCTCTCTCTGGCTGCCCTAAGGGGTATTGTAGTTACAACAGCAGAGGGGGCCCACACATTATAGTTATGCCCTGAATAGGATGCAGGGCACATCCATATCAATACTACTAATATAACTAGTGTCATACTGGGGCATTATGGGCCCACAGGCCAATGTAGTGGTAGGAGCCCAGCCACCAGAGAGGGACTTGGTCAGCCATTGGATAGGACATGCAGAAGACGATAACAGGGGTGTGTCAGGATATCCCATTTTGATTGACATTTTGATAGTTTCCATAAAAACCATCCATGCACCTAAGTTCATTCATGATCCTGCTCCACCAAGGTACTGACACCTAGAGTAGGGGGTGAGGCCTCCAGGCAGTATGTCCCACTTTATATTTCCCCTGTACATGTGTGGGCCAGTCCGACCCTACAGGGAATTCATGTTTCCTACATCCCCAGATATTCTAGGTGCAGAATATCTATCTGTATATAAATATATATATATATATATATATATATATATATATATATATATATATATATATGACTTTGAGAGGCAGAGAGGCAAATAGGTGCAATCAGTCATGATCAGAATGATTATTGATTGCAGCTATTTGATACTTGTACTTGTTACAGCACATGCAGTATGTTGTTTGCTAACATTTGCTAGATGCTGCTGCACATAGACATGTGACTGATCAGAATCAGGCTCTGTAAGTAGACTTGTTATGTTTATGTTTCTGGCATTATGACAAAAATCTTATCTGACATATACTATGTGGATAAAAGTACTCAGATGCCTGACTATTACAGCAAAAGGGACTGTAATGACGTTGTATTCAAACATATACTTTATTGTGTAGCCGGTCCCCCTTTTGCATCAATAACAGGATCCACTCTTCTTGGAAGGGTTTCCTAAAGATTTTGGAGTGTTTCTGTGGGAATGTTTGCCCATTCATTATGTAGAGCGTTTATGAGGTCAGGCACTGATGTTGGAGAAGAAGGCCTGGTACACAGTCTCTGTTCGAGTTCATCCCACATCCCATCCCATCTCAATGGGGTTAAGGTCTGGGCTCTGTGTGGACCAGTCAGGTTCTTCAATATCGTACTCATTAAACCTTGAGGCTGATACAGACCTGATGGCAGAAACTGCAGAGGCCTGCGATCAGATAGCCTCTGCCCAGACAGAGTGAAATCCTGCCCCACGATGATCTACAAATCCATCTGCAACTCACTCATCAGCGTATGATATTCCTAGTCTGTGCAAGTGTGCATACTCTGACCCTTCCACATCTCTGCCACATAGACAGGCTGATCGAGGCCTGCCCTTTTTTCTGACACTCCCTGAAAAGGGCAGTCAAGTTGCGAGGGGATTGTGAAAAATTCCATTACTGATTTTTTTATGCTGTTTAGCCTCACGCATGCAGTCTACGATAATCGATAATCGATTGGCTTGCCAATTCATACAACAGCGATCAACTGTGAATATCCTTGCCTTGTCTTTATAGTCCTTGCTCTGGGTACTGGGGTGCAGTCATATTGAAATAGAAAAGAGTCTTCCCCAAACTGTTGCCACAAAGTTGTAACAATAGCATTTTTCAAAATGTCTTGGTATGCTGAAGCATTAACATTGCCCTTCACTGGAGATAAGAGGCCTAGTCCAAACCCTGAAAAGCAGCCCCATTCCATTATCCTTCCTGCACAGTTGGTATAATACAGTCAGGCAGGTAACAATCTCCTGGTAACTCGCAACTCGCCCATCTGACTGCCAAACAGAGAAGCGTTATTCCTCCCTATACAGAACACGTTTCCACTGCTCTGCAGTCCAGTGTTGGTGTGCTTTACCCCACTCCCTCCAATGCTTTTATGCAGCTGCTTGGCCACGGAAACTCATTCCATGTGCAGCGAAAGGCTGCACATGTTACAAATTGTCACAAGTGGTGTCTTGTGAATCACAATGGAACCTTACAAGAATAGACAATGATATATATATATATATATATATATATATATATATATATATATAAAAAGTCCTTATGCGCCGTCATCCAGCTCCAATAAGGCAGGCGGCACTCCAACGGTACAGGTATGAAGAAAACGATTTTATTTCAAGTTGCCATTAGCCTACGTTTCAAGACCTATGTCTTGTCATCAGGGCGTGCATAAATATAAAGTGCTGTGCAAAAAACCAGAGACCTGTTCTTTCTTACCTTAAGTAGCGTGTATGTACGGTGCTGCTGCGGGAGCCCCGGCGTCTGTGTGCGCTGCTTCCAGCCATTGATGCTCCACCTCGCTCTAGCTGTTTCCGTTGCATAGCAACGCTGAAAGCTTGCGCTCCACTTCTGTCCCAGGACAACCTGTGTGTGACAAAAAAACAATGTAAGACCAGCTTAAAAAATGCTGGATAATGAATGTGAACGGTGTGTCAAAAACAACTCCTAACTACTATAAATGCTATACTGTGCCATAAAAACTAATATATACAAATGTAATCAATTAATTAAGCAATTCAATGGTTACATGAATGCAATGGGAATCAGAATTTTAAAAAGTGCAGCTCATGAATTATACGGGTATACAGCATGATTGATACATTACTGCAATTCTGGAGCAGCAGAAATATATGATGGATCAGCACCTCTAGTTGGAGTATGATATTGCAACTACATGTACACAGTTAGCAGCAGTGCAGAGATCTTCACAGTCCTAAAAATAATAAAGATAGAATTATAGTATTAAATATGTATATTTATTGTCCCCTCTACAACATTATGGGGGGACTGCCCAGGGCCAGATTATAATGAGGGCACAAGGGGTCAGTGCCCCTGGGCCCCCCTCTAGCTAGGGGCCCCCTGTGGTTGGCATGTATTTTTCAAAAAAATATATATATATATTTTTTTTTTAGCTAAAGGTTTTGTGCATGGGAGTGGGGTAGTGCTGCAGCTTCACCTATCTGCCAATGTGACAATGATTAATGGTGCTGAGCATTGGGAGCCAAGTGTGCAGTGCATTACTGGGAGTTGACTAAGTCCCATGACACTTTGCACCAGAGGGCAGAGGCTGAGACGTTTGTGCTGAGCTCTGATTGGTGGAGCTCATTACATGCTACTCAGGCCCATGGATAACAGCAGCAGCAGCAACCTTGTCATGGGAGGGTTTTTAATCAGAGGAAGCACTGGGACTGTAAGGTCTCCTACAGAGTAAGGTGCAGAGGGACAAACACAGGCTTTTCATGTGGTATGTATGTGTGTGTGCGTGTGTGCGTGTGTGCGTGTGTGCGTGTGTGCGTGTGTGCGTGTGTATATATATATATATATATATATATACACACTCTCCAAAAAGAATGAGTATATTGGCTGTACATATTGCCTGCAGGAAGGCACTGGAGCAAGATATCCCCATGGGGGGGGGGGGGGGGGGGGGGATATCTATATATCCCCTGAAGTTACCCATTGACCAAGTTTATACTGCCTTTACTCTGTGTTTTGACAGTGTAATATTCCCCCATGCAGTTTGCGGCCAGTAATGACAAGTGCAAGGGGGTCCCCTGCCTAAAGTGCCCCGGGCCCCCCGAAGGCTTAATCTGGCACTGGGACTGCCAGTCCCAGGCCCGAACCGAAAGGGGAAACAGCATACCTCCCAACATGACCCTCTCCAGGAGGGACACAATGCTCTATTTCTGGACTTCTCCCTTAATGTATGATTGCCATCACCTGTGCTGAGACACCATTCTTACATATTAACCTATTTAAACAGGTGATGTCAATCATAAGTTAAGAGGGAAGTCCAGGAACAGAGCATTGTGTCCCTACCGGAGAGGGTCATGTTGGGGGGTATGCAGCCAATTCTGTGGACACTAGAGCCGTGCTTCTCAACCTCGGTCCTCAAGGACCCCCAACAGTGCACGTTTTCCAGGTCACCCAGCAGCTGCACAGGTGCACTCATTATTCCCTGACACCTTTTAAAAGATCTCAGGTGGAGCTAATTATTAGTTTGAGAACCTGTGTAATAGGGACCGACTGCACAAACATGAAAGGGTGACACTGAAAGTTGCAAAATGTGATTGCCGATGAATTTGGTTGAATGGCACCGGATTGTTCAGCTCATGTTTAATCACTTCTCACACTCATCTGGCCAGTAATAAATGTGATTAGATGGTAATTTTATTAATACAACAAAACATACAGATAGAAATGCTTTTTTTCTTGAAAGGCAGCAATCTGAGTTTGGATATCTATTTATACCGGGTATTTCAAACCCAGTGATGTGTAGAAATGATTCAGAGATGAGTATGACCCATATATAATACATATTCAGTTTTATTACCAGCTTCAGAAAGAATTAGCTCGTCAGGCCTATGTTTGTGTCCTACTTTTTTATTAGAAAAAAAGAAAAAGCAAAACTTCTATGTAAACAGTTTGTGCACTTGTCACAGTGATGAGAAGTACACTGTTGTGACAAGCACTGACACTGCGTTCATCCCGCAGTGAATGTAGGGTAACGTACTGAGGGCTCATATCCAACCAACCATGAGTAAGTACCTTAGTAGCCAGTAATGTGGGCTATATATTTATGACCAATAAAAGTAATCCTTTATAGATTTAAACTAATAATAATATATTGTTTTTACAGTTACTGTTACAACATACAAAACAAAATCACAATATATTACTGCCGAAATAAACACTAGAATTGCTTGGATTATGTGCTACATGAGACGTCCAGTATTTTTGTGTTTGTTGCCAGTAGTTCCATTTGGTACAACTTGGGAATTGGAGAATGAACTGACAACACTGACTAATGAATTACAGAACAAATCAGTGGACTGGAAATCTGGAAGAAAAAAATTATAATTTCACTATATCTTGTTTAAGCAAATAAATGTTTACAAAAGTAAATTGCTTGATCACTAACAGAGAAGATATAGGCAAAGTCTACTGTAATAAAGAGGTAACATTAACATGTATATGAAAAAAATAATATATATATATATATATATATATATATATATATATATATATAAAATTTTACATATTTATTGTCTGTTATTTGTCTGGTATGCATTCAGACACTGTTGGTCTGATTCTGAAGCATCCAATGATGGCTTGATTGGGTAAAGATTACATTCAAGGCCACTAAGACCCCAATCCTGACCCCTTGGGGGTCCAACCACTACTCAAAGTGGGTCAGAGAAGCAAGATATGGCAAAGTTGCATAACATAAAGGGAGTAAAGGACATGGAGTTTATGTGTTCACACCCGGGAGCTGACCACAGAGAGGTGTATAATGCGCACATATTCAGGGCCTTCCGCTGGACAGATTTGGATGAGAACTTCAGAGAGGCAGATGGTCTGGGATGCCTATTGGAGTGGTCAGGACCTCTGTCCGATGTCAAGTTGGTGTACTCCGTGCAGACCTTTGACCCCAGAGCGTGTTCTTAGCCTTCCATTAGATGAATTTTGATGAAAATATCACATACGGACGACAAATGGTCTGTGATGCCTAACTAAGTGCTTGGGTTTCTGGTGTGATTTCTACCAAAAGATTATAGCCAAATGCAAAAAAATACCAAAAAAATACAAAAATCCAAAAATAATAAGAGAGGAAATGGGTAATAGCGCTGTTTCAAATGTATCAGTAAAGAGTCCAACAAGTGACACCTAGAATATATATAGGTGTAGATGCACCAAGTCCAAGTTTTTAGGACTGCAGCTCCCTCCAATTATGGATACCTTGGATCCATAGGTGAAAACAGCCCAGAAAAGTACACCAAAGAAGGAGCGTTCCATAGTGTGTAAAAGATTTATTCAAATAAAAACACAGTGTCCACGACAATAATAAAATTGCTCGTACTAAACTAAAAAACTCTGTGGGCTAGTTACCTCATGATATGTTTATACAACGACTAGGCAAGTACTCCGACCACGTCCGGACAACCACCGGGGATCACTATTAAACCGCTGACACTTGGCTTGACATCTTACACCACTATTGTTCGACAATGACTAGCTCGGCACCTAGGAATAATCAACATACCCTAGGTCAACATTGACAAAAGGTCGACACAAGCTTAAGCTCGACATGGACTTGGTCAACATGAGTTTTTCAAGTCTTTTTTTTTTAAAAGGTGTATTTTTGATACTTTACTATCCAAGTGGGCATACAGTGAGAATATAGTAGTGTGCCGAGAGCACATTCGTAGGTGTCAACCCATAGGTGTCTTAGGTGTCGACACAATGTCAATCATTATTGGTCCATCTAATGACTGTCAACCTAGACATTGTCTATCAATTATACTGTAACCACTGTGGTTCTCCCGGAAAGGAGAATAAAAATGCAGGCACGGATTTACATTGTTTTTCCCTCCATGGACAGTGATCGTCCATATCAGCCACTGGTTTTCTACAAAGATAACCAGCCTGCTTGTAGCAGCTGGCAGCAGATGAAGTATTGACATTTCAAGTTCACATTACATTTTCAGTACAGTTGCAGAATAGACATATGAGCTTTTGAAACTCTGTAATGAATCTATGCAGACGTATTAAAGATATCACGCTGCAAAAACTGTCTAGCTCCAGAATATTTCCCCTTTTTTACAAATTGTAAATGCCATATCAATGTATTACATATTATTTACATTAGTGCTATAATAGGTTCTCCTGACTCTGATCTGCTCTTCCAATCTTTTCCCATTCTGATTGTTACTCATTTATCAGAGTTCTGGAATAACTTAAATACAAGATGGTCCAATAATTCTGTGTATACCGTTGATGACTTCTAGATCCCAAACAACTTGTTCAAACAAGAAGGAGCTTTAATGATAACATATGAACAGAAGAGGTAACTGAGCAATTTCATGGCTTTTTATTAGAAAATACTTGGTCTTTTATCATTTAATTTACTGCATTAAGAGGTCTGTTATCATCACGTCATGCCTTGCCAAAGTCACAAGTGCCCTTCTAGTGAAATGATTATTATGATCCCATATATATTTACTGTCTTGCATATATTAGTTTTGATGATAGAGATTTTCGCAAATGCTGTATGTTACATGGAGCATAATAATATAGAATGTCGGCTCATTATATGCACACTCTGAGAAGATGTAATGCAAAATATAGTGTCTGTTACAAGAGAATCACTACAAATGGAAAATAGAATGACAGAATGAATAATTTATATAAAAAGCAGCATTACTCATGCACATTAAAGTGCATCTTCAGAACCGTATAAAATTTATGTCACCATAAAAAAATGACTGCTAACGTGATCTGAAAAAGTGTTAGTGTTGTTTTCAATAAAATAGGTAACGGGAATATTAAAAGATTAAATCAGTTTATCTGGGCAGTGGTTTGATCAGTAAATTACTTTCAGTCAAAGATCAGAACACATGCTCCTTGCATCCAAGGTGAATCAAAGGAAAACTGTATCCAGGAGGCGTGAGGAAGATCAGCCAGTAGCAGTCTGACACTTGCCCACGTGACACGCTTCAGGGCAGGAGCCAGGCTGTTGCTACAGCTGCCAGTGGAGACAGCCAAGCAGGCCAGATGAGAACGCTCAGAGCTTATCTGTTGGACCAAAGGATAAATCCATTATTGGCTGGGCTTCTCTGGTATACATACAGCCCCTTCTCTGGGAATATGTACAATACATTATATGAGGAAATTGAAAACAACTTTATTGGCCATCTTGTTCATTTTACCAAATATTGCATTTTAAGAGGAAGGATTGGGAAGATTATTTTTGGAGTAGCACCAGTAATAAACGTGTATAATAGAAACAGAAAGATCAGGGTGAATTTTATCATTATTGTTTAAATAATGCCAACATATCACACAGAGAATGTTTAAGCATTCACATCAGTTCCTGTACCAATGGAGCTTGCAGTCTAAATTCTCCATCCAGGGTTCATTTATCCAGAAACCAATCAGCCTATCAGTGTGTTTTTCAACAGTGGGAGGAAACCCATGCAATCACAGGGAGAACATACAGACATCGCACAGGTGGTGCCCTGGTCACAACTGAACCCATGGCTGTGGGAAACAATGCCAATCTCTCTGTCACCATGCCACCCTGATAATTAGAGGGAATATGAGGTAAAAAAATAGAGACACTTGGATAGTAGAACTGATTTTTAATTGTATTGTTATTGTATTGATAAAAGACCATAACAAATCTAATAAATTAGCAAGTACAGTACAGTATGCATTGGTGGCCTAAGCATCATTGCAGATGAGAAGGATAGAAGAAAAAGTATATGCATTATAGAAGAACACGGAACACAAGGGATATAAGAGTGAGCTACAGTAGAGGCAAGGTCATATATATATATATATATATATATATATATCCTGATGACGAGATTAAATCTCGAAATATCTTGAACCTGTGTGGTCTCCAGTTATTTCAAGCCGTCTGAGTGCCTCCATTGTACCAGTCTATATTTGCCAACCCTGTTTGGGCTAGAGCTTGGGAAGGCACCGGGCGCACACCACACATTTGAAGCAAAGGAGTGCCGGCTATTCGACTATAAATATATATATATATATGGAAGGGGGGGGGGGGGGGGTTGTCCTGAGTGCGCTCTAATGGTACCACCAAGCACATGTGTACAATAGGTATGATATCACAATCATTCATCTTCTGAAGTGGAATTCAGATGTTTCAACAATACAACATAGACTTTGTTCAAAAGGTAATTCTTTATTTAGAAATGCCAACGCGTTTCATCAACATGACTTCATCAGGGGCAATGCAATGTACAAGGAATATAACATAAGGGTATTCCTTATATCGAACAATGTATTAAGACCAATAAACGCTAGTGGGAACAGATTCCCTGGGGTAAATCAGTACCCTTTAGAAGAAACAGTGAGTCCGTATCAATGGAATAAGATAAACCACATTAGTGGATAATCTCCTTGGAATTTATAATTTCCAGGAAGAAGGTAACCACAATGGGGATAGAGTAGTTAACTCCACTGCAAGCTGAGAGTCTCCACTGATTTTGTCCATTTGCTAAAAAAGCAACTTTGCGATCAGGTCTGAATTAGGCCCTGAGTCTCTGTTTGAATCTTCCCACATTTTAGAATTCTGATTTTAAATTAGAATTTCAGTTTATGGATTGAAAAGATGACATGATTTTATCAGTTTTTTATTTAAATCAATTGTTAAAAGAACCAAAAACACTTGACAGTGATTTTGTCATAAAAGAAACAAACAAAAAAAACAAACGATGATGAATTAGAACCAAAACACTGGGATCCACGCACATCTCTAATAATAATAATCATCACATACTGTATGCAACAATGCATAAACCCTGGTAATGTAACTTGCGTGGGGGCGCCAGAGCGACTTCCCCTCTCGCCCTGTTGTTAATTGGGCACTGGCGGCCTGGCCACAGTTCAGATCACAATCGATCACACAGCAGAGGACAGAGAAGATCCTAGGCTCACTTTCCACTTTGCAATCAGTGGAGACATGCAGACACACAGCCTCCCCTTTCCCTTCTGCAACAGCACGCCCAGTGCGAGTGAGGGGGTGTGATATGCTGCTGCTTACCACAAGTTATGGGTCAGTCCACCAAATAGGTAATGACTGATGATAAATATATCAGGGTTGCCAACCCTCCCGGAATGGTTGGGAGGCTCCCGAAAATCGGGTCCCCCTCTCGGACCCCCGGAAAGGTGATCAACCCTCCTGGATACCGGTGGACCTCCTCCCCCCCCCCCCCACATGTCCCCGGTGGCAGAAGCTTTAAATTGCCACGATTCGTGGGCTAAATATGCAAAATGACTCATAATTAGCCCTACCCCCTCCTCAGAGACCCGCATATTGCAGGATTTGCATTACTGGGGGCAGGGACTGATGATGTCTCCATCAGGCCCTGCCCCCAGAAGTGATGCTGACACTCTCCTCACCGGGGTTCTCCCAGAGAGGAGACTGTAAAAGGCAACAATATATATATATATATATATATATATATATATATATATATGTTTAATGCATGCAAATAAATACTTGTGCATCGTTCATCCTACCTATGAGTATATCAAATGAGGCAGAGGCAGTCATCTTGGGTATACTACATAGAAGGATACAGTACATGGGGTAAGAAATGAATAGGAAGACGACATACAGATGTTGCGCCTCTCAGCCAGCCCAGGGAATCGCCAGTGATTCTATCGCCAGGAGCAGCTCTAATGAGAGCTGCTTCATCTGTACAGGAGTATAATAGAAAGCAATTTATACGATACATGATGTTGTTATTTCTTCACATGAAAGTACCAAGTGAGACAGCCGTTGAATTTAACTACATATTTGTAGATGTGTAAGTGAAGAATAATTGTTATGTCGTTACATTTGTCATTGCATGCAGAGATGGTGGATCAAAGACCATTGCTAGCAAAGGCTGTTTTTATCCCAGATTTGGAAGTCTTAAGATTGTGGTATATCTACAATTTATACCCGTCAGGAGAATAATCATCTGCACTTGGGGAAAAGCTGCCACTCAGTAATTTGTGCAATGGTTCAAGTGCTAGTGCAATACTGGAAGAAAATGACACAAGCAGTCACAACATGAAAATTCCTTTTGCGCTATGTTATTCTACTTGTTTATTTGTAAAGAAATCCCAATAACGCGTATCACTGAATGCTGGAGCTGTTTTATTTCCAGCAATATCAACAGAAACACTTCCAATTACTGGAGCACTGTGAGTGGTAGCACTTATAATGAAAGAAAGACAATAAAATCGGTAACATTTACTCTCATACAAAGTCCAATTTTCAAGTCCATATAATTACACCAAACAGTGTGTCACTAATTTAGAGATGCTACTAATATATTTTGTGATAGAAAACGATTTGGGGCAAATTCTGGGTGAGAGCAAAGCAAAAAAAAAAAAAGCAAGTGACTTTGGGACTGCTTCAGCTAATATTGCAGCCCATGCGATTATCAGAGGGTCGCACATGCGCACAGTCCACAATGCGCATGTGTTACCCCTCTGTGTGAGTACAGCCAGTGGTGGCCTGTGATCGCAGGCCATACACTAGCTGATTGATGTCACGACCACCATCTCAGCTACCCTGGCTCCCTGTGCTGTCCCGGTCCTACAGACCTCTGACATGCTACTTTCTGTCTCCGCTGCTGATACCCTTGCCGGCTGTCTGCGTTCCGACACTCTGTCACCGCCAGGTGACAGCTGTGGTGTGCAGTCTCCTGCTGTGCAGGCTCTGAGGGGTAGATTTATTATAGCGGCGCTATGAGCGCCGCTATAACAGTTCCTGCTTCGCCTCAGTAGCGACGCAAAGCAGGAGGGGAAACCGACAAGATCTACTAAGATCTTGCCGCCGAAGCGGGGAGCGCTAACTGCCCCCTCCGGCGATGTCCCCTCCAGCTGACAGCACGTCAGTTAACACTGACGCGCTGTCTCCTTCCCCCCGGCCGGCTGGACTGCGCATGCACGGGATCTCACTACTCACGCGAGATCCCAGGGCAGCTCAGAGACAGCAGCAGGGACAGCACTGTCCCTGCTGTAAGCATAGGGCATCGCCGCCTGCAGCTGTCGAAGTCGATAGCTGCAGGCGGCGGAATGGTCAGCGATGCTGACCGTTCATAAATCAGGCAGGAGGCAGGGGCGCAGCACGAAATATCGTAGCTGCGCTATGCCTCCTTCCCCACACCGCCGCCGATAAAGTACCTGGCCAGCAGGTGTGATAGATCAGGGGAAGCGCTATCCCCTGCCTTAAGGCACGGGGATAGCGCATATTCCCCTGATCGTTAGTTAATAAATCTACCCCTGAGTGGCGTGAGGCATAAGCCGCCATGATGGTGTCCGTGTCATGTTAGGCCTCTGGCTGGGAAGCGCCGGCTGCAGCGCCTCCGCGTATATTCTCCGCCGGCTGGTTTCTGTCGCCGCATCTGACGGCAACCATCTTCTTGGTTGTTACAGCCTATGCTGCACGGCTCCAAAGGGTGAGGTCACACGCGCAGCAAATCTCCGCTCAGCTCTACCCTTAAAGTCGAACTAGCTGGGCCAGACCGGCAGTCAGTACAATGATGTCTACCCGCTAACATCATTGATCACTCCTGGCTATCCCTGTAGTATCCACTACAGCTCTCCTTCGCATCCTGGAGAAAATCTTCACTGATCTCCCTGCTGATCGTCCACTGCTCCACCATATCATCACAGAACCCTCTGTTATTAGGATAGGACAAGGTTAACCCCCCAAAGGGTGTCATCTTCTTCCTTTATTCCTGACGGTTATTATCCATGGTCGCATCCCTGGTCCGGCAGCTACGATCTCACTCAGCACAGTTTCAACTGGACTTCATCTTCTTCTCTTTCATCCAATCATCCAATCATTCATCCAATCATCCAATCTTTCATCCAATCATTCAATCATCCAATTCTTCATCCAATCTTTCTTCAATCATCCAATCCTGCAATCATCCAATCATTCAACTTCCCAATCATCTTCAAGCTCTCCAATAAGTATTGTTTATTATTGCCTTCTTTCAGTTTATCAATATCTACAGTTATTCTTTATGCCATCATTCATATCTTGTACCGCAGTATCTTTATTAAAAAAGGTTTAATTTTACCCAATTGCTTTACTCCAATCTGTCGTTTATGCAACAGCTCTACATTAAAGCACCCAGCCTCCATTACACTCCAGCTGGTGCTTCACGAAATGTGACAATTGACAGCTGACTGGCGTTTATGGGCATTTTCTGCAAGTGCCACACAAAACCGTAGGAGGGCCCGGCCAGACGTCATCAGTGGCTCTGGTCTCCCCACAGTTATTGCAGCACTGAGTAAGTATTGACGTACGCAGTGCTGCATCCAAACACCCAAGTGCGTGAACGTGCTCCAACACACCATAACATCTGATTCCCTGAGCACCCGTGTTAAAGCTTTGGGTGTGAACCCACAGCCGTGACCGCTATTTAGGATGGCCATGGCGAGTCCTACTCTGACTCTGTTGTCTAAGCACAAAGATGGCTGGTACCTGCAGGGCTAGATGTTCACCTATAATAGCCCCAACTCCGGTGCCACCAGGTCTTACAAGTGACAAAGTACCAGCAATCTTTATGTAAGAGACAAAAGGTGAACTAAATAAGGGACCTAACTGGACAATTAAACTAAAACTAAATGGCAGCTTGCCGTAAGACCCAGATGCTGGTTATAGCTTCAGCTCCAGCGTTTTGTTCCCAGCTTCTATTACCATCTTCTTGCTCACTGCTGCCAGCAGTCTAGGTCCACCTTGGTGGTATTCACTTATCCTCTAGTTTGTTCCAGTTTCCTGCAGCAGCTGCTGGTCTCATCTGCTCCTGGACATTCCTGCCTGCTTCCTGTCCTGGAACACTGTAAGTGCTCCACCTTGAGCCCTGGATTATTGTTTCTTACCAGTTACCTTGTGGACAGTATTGTTATATCTCCCTGGTCAATATAGGTACATTCCCTCTGTGATTGCCGCAGGTCTGTGCTACTGTACCTTTTGGCATATTTCTCACCCACACAGGGTGATTTCCTGGATATTGCAAGTACCCGTGTCTTTGTGTAATTTGCTGTGTCTTGTTGTGTGGTATTATATTGTGCTTTTGCATGGCATCTTTTCTTATGCTAGGTCATCCTTGGTTTGCGATGAGGTTGCTTATATGTTTTGTTTACTCATTTCCCTGGGATTGGCTCAGGAGCAGTTAATTAGTGTTTTTCCCAGTCAGGCCCATGTTAGTCAGTTTCACCTTTTGACTGTCTCTGAAGGATCTCCAGTAACTTGTTCAACCATAAGACCTGGTTGCACCAGAGTTGGGGCATACTTAAGTTGTCTCTTCAAACATGGCGATTAAAGGTGAAGCCTTATCATCTACAGGTACTGGCCATTCGGTGGGACAGATCAACAGAGGCAGTTTAGAGTTCACTGTGGCCGACCTAAACAGCAGTCATAGCTGTGAGGTAGCACCCAAAAACCATAACACTACCTACTGCTTACTAGGTGCAGGAGATCTCTCCAAATTTAGTATTCCCTTTGCACATGCAGAATAGCGAGCAACTCTGGCTACATGGCCACCACATTAACAGACATGAATCTTTTGTGTGTGTGTGTGTTTTCTCATTGTTGCTGCCCACCAGCGATACAGAAATACTTATTTGGTAGCTGTTCCTAAAACATAGAAGGCAAACACATCGATGTGTACAGCTCTGAATCAATGCAAACATGCATAGTTACAGCCTGTGACGCATGCTCCGTTTTCTTTAGACACGGCCACAATCATTCTGCGACTGTTTCCCTCAATATCTACTTTTTATATAATTTTATAACAGTATCTTTAGACGAGAAAAAATTTAATATTTTTTAATCAAATAAAATACTCTTTTCTTTTTAATCAACAACCACGCTCCTGTATTTAAATTCTAATATTAATTATTTTACTATTATGATAATTGCTTAAATCACTGTATAATTAGCAGGAAAAAATGTACTGCAGGTAATAAAGCAAAGATGTTCCTGTATTCTAACTCTTGACTTTTTTGATTGTTCTTCCCACTTGTTGCGCTCAGAAAGATCATTAAAGGTAAACATTGAATTATTGTAAATGTTCAAAAATAAAACTACTGTCTGCTTATGTGTTTCTAAAATGCGCTGTTCATCTGTGTTCTCTGCACTTACCTATCCTGAGTCTTTATAGTAATCACACTATTTGTAGGAGTGCATAGCATCTAGAGCAGGTGCTTAAGAGCCACCTGGTCAGTCCAAGTGGGGTGACTCCACACCTAGTGATTCCAGAAAGCAGCAATGCAATTAGATGTGAAGTATTTTTTTATGAAACCTACATATATTGCATGAATTTTCGCACCCAAGAAATCTGAGAGTAAATTATAAATGCCAATATGTAATACACTGCAACCTTTCTACAAAAACAAACAAACTGGGTTACATTTAATGGGGTCAATTCAATCAGGTGCGATTTGGGACCTGTGAGCTGTTCCAACGTGGAACTCGCACCTTGAATTTCCATTGCAATTCAATTCCAAACTCAAATTGAATGTGCGTGAGATGACAGAGATGCTGAATATGCTGGAGGCAGAGCTTGTCAGCAGGCAGGGGGTCCATGGCATTATGGGGCAGGCAATTACTTTTATCTCAAGGACCTACTTGCCAGTTAAAGACAAGAGTAGGAATATACTGCATCTATGTAACTAGCCACAGACGTTTCATAGCCACATACGTGACCTTTCCACTGGGCATAAACTAGGAAGTGCAGTCTGCTGTGGAAGACTCGACTTAAGTAAAGATAGCCAATGGGAAGGGAGGGAAAGAGGACATGGGTGACATAGGGTGCATTTATTATCCAGCATAAGACGGCCTCTGTAGACCAGTTAGGTTTTTTTCTTTATAAATCAAACCATGACCACAAAATTCAGCAAGTGGGAGGGGGAAAGTGGCCATTAATGATGGGAATAGCATAAGTACGGTATGTTAGGAGGGGTGATGACTCCATGCTACACCTCTGCCAGTGCAATCCCCATAGAAATCAATGATCTCTATCCACAGATCCATTTATATTGCTGTATGGTATGGTAATTTAATGTGGAAGCATGGGACTAGACCAGGGCAGAAATCCAATTCTTATTGAATGCATACCCCAAAATGATCATCGTTACATATGAAATATTTGCTGTGTTCTACACGTGGATGCATTTTGCACTCTTTGCCTGTGGAATTTGGCCTGTTCTCCACTGGAAAAAGACCAAACACAAGCATGTCACACAGCAGAATGAGTTGACCATCATCGTCGTAGCTCTATTCATTCTTCAAAATACTAGATTACAGATACAAGGCCTAATTCTGAGTCAGACGGATAACTGTGCATGGGTGAGCGTTTGCATACAGTTGCTCAGATGCGGATTTACACATTTTTTCATATGACTGCAGATGGGACTTGGCCATATATGTCTTTCTAAGAAGTTGGGCCATTCGAGATGAGAACTGCATTGGGTAATTTTCTAGTAGATCTGTGCAGTGCCCTCTACTGCTCAGACTCTAATAGCTGGCAGAGAGCAGGGGGCCAGGATGGAGGATGCTGCACACAGGCCTCCTCCTCTCTTAAAATGCCCATGGTGATTGTATATCAAAAGCTCTGTTTGATTCTGATTTCTGAATACAGACTCAAACTTATTACACATTATGACACACACCGTAATGCATGTTAGACAACTGGAGATTTCAAAAGTCCCATTGAATCAATGGGAAAATTGCTGATTGACTGAAAGCCATGACAGATGGCTCTTTTAGCCAATCAGCGGCTGCCTATCAATTTCAATGGGACTTTTGAAATCTCCAGCCTGCCTGCCGCTGCCTGTTCCCCGCCTCTCTCTAGTGCAGGAGCAGCCAGGCAGCAGCAGGATGCATAGCGTGGAGCTTGCCTCTCCTGCCCAGCACCTCCCTGCTCTGTAGACTAGGTGTGTGCAGATGTGCGGTGGGCAAGGCACCGCTGGCTAACACCTAGTTACGGCCCAGGTAAAATCATTGGGTGGAACAGCTTTCCACTTGCAGATTTAAAAATTCCCACCATGTACTATAAAATACAATCTAATTTTGAAATGTTTGCATCAGTTACGGTATGTTTATGATTTACACTTTGTTGCAATGGTATTGAAGTTATTCACCCATATTCTCATCAGACACCTCAGCCTCAAAATAATGAAAAAGCCATCAGTGCATTGAACAAGAGAACATTTGGGCAAATCTAATAAAAAACAGCAACAACCTTCAAAATACGTCACTTTGACCTATTCTATTTCCAATGTCAGCAAAGGCATGCAAACATTTTTCACATGATACAGTATAAATGTTATAATCAATACCCCAGGCCTTCATTACTTCTAACTTGATACCCTTAGCTAATTAGTTTCACTACGTTCCATTCTATTTCCATGCTGAGAGTAAGTATTTTAAGATCAGAAAATATTGTTAATTATTGCTTTTCGGTATCAATCAATATTACTGCTGATTCATTGGAGCTCACTACCTGAGTTTCTGGTTGCAGGGGAAAAAAAAGAATTAATGAAAAGCTGCTAATGCATTAAAAAAGTCAAAAGAGGCTCAAAAGGCCTGGCAGAATGATTGATTTGAGAACCGCCTAACACAATGAAATGAACACAGCTCAAACCACCAGATCTGGAGGATTTATAAAAAGAGTAGGCTGTGAAATGAGCACACCTGAGGGCAAAATATACAGTAAATAAGCCATTCTCCTACTGGCGCTAAAACCACAATTATCTATTTATTAAATAAACTCACAGCTTTCTTTAAAATGTTCTTTTAGATAATTGAGTCTGAATGGGTAACAACAGTAACTATATCTATTTTGTGTTTGGTCCATTATGTTACCACAGTCTCATTTTCCTCTGCTGCCCACTGTGTAAATGAAAGAAAACAGTATGAAGAAAATGTTCAGTCATGGTCATATTTATACGGTTTAGTGCTTGCAAATCCCCCCCCCCCCTTTTTTTTTTTGGTCTCTGTTAAAATCAACTACCATATTGAATTGTTAATGTTATAATTAAGCACATTAATGCTGAACCAAAGATATTAATGAGGCAGAATATGCTAATGTTCTTTTGATAAAACGATCCTTTTTTTCCACTACAAAACATTGGCAAGCATATTTTATATCGGGCCAGACAGCTGATCTCATGTGATTTGCTGGAAAGGCTCATGCACACTGCAAGCATCTTGTATCCAAGGGTTATTTTGTTATTATTATTATTCAATTTTGCAAGTGGTTCGCAGCACCGTACATATGGCACACATTAGAACAATACAGGGAACACAAAACTAAACATAACAGTAACTGAGAAACTAAAACAGAACATAAGAATCAGAATCAGCAGCACAATTATTAGTACACAATACAGGTTAAGGAAGAAAGGAAGTAAAGTAGTTGACCCTGTACTACCAGTGGTAGGTTGCAGTACGCAGGGCTGGATTAAGCCTTCGGGGGGCCTGGGGTCACTTTAGACAGGGGGCCCCCTCCCACTTGTCATTACTGGCCGCAAAGTGCACAGGAGAATATTACACTGTCGAAACACAGAGTAAAGGCAGTATAAACTTGGTCAATGAGTAACTACAGGGGGGGTGGGTTGGATTAATTACTGTGCATTAAGAATAGTTAGTAATTAAACACAATATTTAATTGGATGATAAAATGTATGTATAAAATTGGACATCTAGTAAAAAACATACAATCAGAGAGGAGGACATAAAAAGGTTAAAAAAACAAAAATATATATATATATTAAAAAAATATATATAAAAACAAGATAAGTTGTAATAACAAATTCAATAAAGTGCTTATCTCAGGTGATGGTAGGAGGTAGGTCACCCAACGTGTTTCGTCAATGTGACCCCTTGATAAAGTCACATTGATGAAACGCGTTGGGTGACCTACCTCTGACTACAAACTTACACTTGTATAGTGTCTTATTGGATGATAGTCTCTTTGAGTGCCAGCCAGCAACAACTATATACATTTCTCAGAGCAAGCTGAGCATTTATTATCTAAGAGTGCCGGACACCAGCTCCATATATATATATATATATATATATATATATATATATATATATATATATATATTAGACAAAGCAGACAAAGCAATACAGGCACAGGCGAAACGCGTCTGGGTGTGTCTTACCTGACGCCAAACTATCACACCAAGTCTTAGTCCCGCTGCAGAGAAGGAGAGGGGAACCGCTTGAATCGTGGAGCGCTGAGTATGCGAGCGAGACAAAGCGGACCCTGCCAGGAGGCAGCAACGTGGATAGACGGTGACCGGGAGACCGGGTTTATTATCTAAAACCATGTGGTATTTTTAGCCCACAGAGTGGAAATTAATGGTACGAGCATTGTATCACCAGCTCTGTTTTATTATCTTGAAATAAATTCATTTTGTATCAAAGTAATTCTGCACTATATAGCGCTTCCTTCCATCCCTTTCTAGATACAAATTGGTTCTGTTTGGATCCCAGGACCCCATCCCGGTTGGAAGCTGCGGTCTATTACACTAATGACCTAGTGCCTGCTACATAATTGGGACAATCTGGTCTGGAGAACTGATTGTAGACAAAAGTACTGGTTACTTTGGACTTGGTTTAAGGAAACCCAGGCTAACAAGCTAGCGCTCCCCCAAATACCTTTTGCAAAATATATATATATATATACTGTATATCAAATACCACATGAAAAGCCTGTGTTTGTCCCTCTGTACCTTACTCTGTAAGAGCCCTGACAGTCTCAGCACTGCCTCTAATTAAAAACCCTCCCATGACGAGGCCGCTGCTGTCCTCCATTGGCATGAGTAGCATATGATGAGCTCCACCAAGCAGAGCTCAGCAGAAGCCTCTCAGCCTCTGACCTCTTCGGCAAAGTTTCATGGGACATAGTCAACTTCCAGTAATACACTGCACTTGTGCAGTCAGTGTGCCTTGGCTCCCGATGCTCAGCACCATTAATCATTATCACATTGACAGATAGGCGAAGCTGCTGCACTACCCCACTCCTATGAACAAAACCATTAGCTAAAAAAATAAGGTACTTATGTATTATCTGGGCGCCCGATTTTTTGATTGTATATGCCTTATATACAATCAGATGCGATGGACCCGATTTTTTCAGAAAAATCGGGTCCATCGCATGCAACCAAATCGCATGCGATGCGATGCGATGGACCCGATTTTTACATTTGGTCCAATGTTAAATGGTCCCTAAGACCCGATTTTACATTGGGTCCAATGTTAAATGCCCCCCAGACCCCATTTTTTATTGTATACCCACCCTGTTCATACCCCCACTATCCAAGTGGGCATGGAGTTGATTTTATATAGTGTAGCGAGCGTAGCGAGCCACCGAGCCCGAAGCGTGGCGAGCACAGCGAGTCCTGCGAGGGGACGCGGATTACTTAACATGTATTCCGTGGCCCCTCGCAGGGATCGCTGCTCTCGCAATGCGTTCCACCTGTATTCAAGCCCGGCTGGAACGCACAAGCGTCACTTCCGGCTGTGGAGAATGGTGATCCCGGAAGTGCAGGTCCGCGTACTTCCGTTCGTACGGACAGCGGGACCCGGCGGCGGAGGGAGTGCCTGGAGGGACTGACGGGGGGTATTTAGGTGGGTAAGTAACGATACTCAGTGCTTCTCTCCTGTGTCATCTGTACCCTGAAGACGGGGTAACTCCCGAAAGCGCTTGGTGCGCAATACACAGCATTGTCTTACCTTTTGGCTGAGTGTTTTATTTGAGTGCCGCCCACCCCCTGGAATTGTTGTATGCAGCTTTCGGGAAGGCACCCTGCTTTTGCCTTATTCGGAGAGTGCCGGCATATATATATAACCAGGCAATGAACGGGCACTCAGGGACTCCAGTAAGCAGGTGAACGGAAGACCAAGTTTTATTCCTTAAGTGGTCTCACAGTCATCAACATTTCGGGGGCCGGACCCCACCGTCAGGGCAAATGGCAGACAGAGTGTAACAGAGTATGACACTCTGTCTGCCATTTGTCCTGATGACGGGGGTCCGGCCCCCGAAACGTTGACGACTGTGAGACCACTTATGGAATAAAACTTGGTCTTGTGTTCACCTGCTTACTGGAGAACCTGAGTGCCCGTTCATTGCCTGGTTATATGTTGTGGGCTGCACAGTGTTGCTGCCTTCTGATGGTTGGCACCAGGGCAAGGAATTAGCATCAGCAGCTTGCATCAATCCTTTTTGATATATATATATATAGGGATGGGTAGGGGCCAGAGAAGAAACAAGGAAGAAGTGCAGCCTGTGCCATTCATTACACCCCTTTTTGGCCTGTGCATACGTTCCACCTTACTTTCTGGTGGTGTCCTGGTATTATTATACAGGGGGAGCAGCCTGTGGTATCCTGTTATTAAACAGGGGGAGAAACCTGTGGGGTCCTGTTATTATACAGGGGGGGCAGCATGGGGTGTCCTGTATTACTTTATGGGCCACCCTTTAACATGTAATGTTATATGAAGTGAGTCAAGTGAATTTTGGAATCACACATCTCAGGAATTATAATAGAAATCATGGCAAGATTGCTATATTTAAAACACGTTTTGCATATTTTTATTAAGAGGTGTGTAATGCTTAGAGACTATTTTACTGCATGTAACAATGTAATCAAAGGGAGGAGTGATGTTACCACGAGCGATACAGTCAGCACTGCATGCAGTAAGTGTCTGTATTGTACTAATATAAAAAGGATACCTATTCATGTGAAACCTGGACAAATCACTTTGTGCATATGCACAGCTTGATAATAAGCAGTCATCAATAATGATCTTTAGAATTTTATTAAGACCCCCCATAAATGTACTTGGAATTATGCTCCAGCTTTAGAAGGCTTTTTAAATATTTGAAGACATACATTCCTTTAAGCACACAATCCAACTCTACATGCCTGTATTTTGCATTTCTATTGAAAGGATCATTTGCATACTTACAGGAAGTTTTAGTTATTTAATGCACATAATGGGCTGATAAAGTTGAATCCAAGTTGGTTTTTCAACTGTATTTTGTATGTTTTGCGTATGCAAGTACAGGGAAAGCAGTGTCTTTCACATCTCAGAGGCCTCACCTCCTACAGCTAAAGGAACATAACTGGTTAAATAGGGGTTCTCATTAATGCCGGGTACACACTGGCTGATATATTGGCGACTGGGGTTCTTCTGAATGGCC
This sequence comes from Crinia signifera, assembly GCF_055691185.1. Lineage (NCBI taxonomy): Eukaryota > Metazoa > Chordata > Amphibia > Anura > Myobatrachidae > Crinia > Crinia signifera. Next base: position 309,033,877 of record NC_139218.1, on the reverse strand, counting down.
AATATATGGCTGGTCTGTTGGCCAGTGTGTGTCGGTAATATGTCTGTGAACGAAGTTGGCCAATAGCCGATGGACAATATTTCTAAAGATATATTGCCAATCATGCTGTATGAGCAGGCAATTCAAGAAACTGGGAAAGGAAAGGATGTCTTGTTGCAGTGCACTAGTAACCATATAAAAATTAACCTTTATTAATACTCAATTTAAAATAATTGGGAATTATAAAGGACAGACAGAGGTGTGAAAAAGATAGAATACGTGATTTAAAAATTTGCGGCGGGATTCCAGTGCATGTTGCATGTTAGTCATAATATAGTTAATTACATGTTTCCATGTTTGTGATACTGCTTTAACATCGCAAAATGCAGGGTCGCACCGGGATTTTGAAATGGTTGGACCCAATTAACCCATTCACACTGCACAGCAACACAGCAATAACCCGGTAAGAACTAGGGATGTGCACTGGCCACTTTTCGGGTTTTGGGTTCTGATTACTTTGAGGTTTTGGGTTCTAATGGGTTTTGCCAAAACACCTCCTAAATGTTTTGTGTTTGGATTTTTTGGGTTTTGGGTTCTGATTTTTTGATAAAAAAGCATAAAAACTGCTAAAATCGCAGAATTTGTTTTTTTTTTGCTCCTAAGCTATGTTAACCTCAATAACATTCATTTCCACTCATTTCCAGTCTATTCTGAACACCTCACAATATTGTTTTTAGGGCAAAAGGTTGCACCTAGGTAGCTGGATAACTATTCTAAGCCACACAAGTGTGCGGCACAAACACGTGGCTCATGTTAGAGTGGCACTGCAGCGGTAGATACGACAGTACTAGGCACCAGACAGATAGATACGGCAGTACTAGGCACCAGACAGGTAGATAATACAGTACTAGGCACAAGACAGGTAGATACGTCAGCAATACTAGTACAGGTCGGGTATCCCGTATCCGGGCATCCCGTATCCGAATTATTCCAAAAACCGTGTTTTTTTGGAATAATTAAACCCCCCCCCAACCCTCTTTTAATACTTACCAAGTCCTCCGGCGTCCATAGCAGGCCTTCAGCATCCTCTCCGGCGTCTCCAGCGGTCCCAGGAGTGCTTTGCGCAAATGCGCGAGCGCGCCGGTGACGTCACCGGCGCGCCTGGGAACTTGCGCAAAGCACTCCTGGGACCGCTGGAGACGCCGGAGACGGTGCTGGTGGCCTGCCGTGGACGCCGGAGGACTCCATGAAAGCCGAGGGACCATCGGGGACCCACCAGAGGCAGGTAAGTATGGCTAAAAAAAAAGTATTCCAAAAACCGGAATATTCCCTTATCCGGAATGCTCGTGGTCCCAAGCATTTCGGATAAGGGATACTCAACCTGTATATGTGCACCAGCAGAATTTATAATAATTTATTTTATTATTAGGTACTGCTTGGCAATGGCACTCAGTGGCACACGTCAGCACACAGCAGCATGGAATTATTTTTTACAGTCCCACGCAGCACAAGTTTAATTTTTTAATTAAATTATAAATAGCAGCCTAGTATGTAGTTGTACTACTAGGTAGGTAGGTACACTTAGGCAGTAACACTGCCAGTGGCAACAGTGGACTGAGTAAATAATACTGGCAACCTCTACTCACAGTATTCAGTGCAGGCAGCACCAGTGGACTATATAATTAAATTAATTAAGTATTAATAATATAGCAGCCTAGTAGGTAGAGAAACTAAACTACTAGGTAGGTAGGCAGTAGCACTGCCAGTGGTCAACACAAAAGGTAGTTACACACCACCAGTAGCTTTATGCAGTGTACCAGCAGAATTTATAATAATTAATTTTATTATTTGTACTGCTTGGCAGTGGCACTCAGTGGCACACATCAGTGCACCAGCAGCATGGAATTATTTTTTACAGTCCTACGCAGCACAAGTATTATTTTTTAATTAAATTATAATTATATTTAGCAGCCTAGTATGTACTAGGTAGGTACACTTAGGCAGTAGCACTGCCAGTGGCAACAGTGGACTGAGTAACTAAATAATACTGGCAGATTCAGTGCAGGCAGCACCAGTGGACTATATATATATATAATATAATTAATTATTAATATAATATATAATATATTACAGCACAGCACCAGAGGTAGGCCCCAACAAAGAGGAGACGGTAGTACTACAAGTACACAGTTAGACTGTCCTCCTTGCTAGGGAGATCCCACCCTAAGCAGAGAGGAGAACAGAGTACACAGCAGCACTGAGGGAGACAGCCCCAGCGAATAAAATAATAACAGCACAGCACACCAGAGGTAGACCGCACAGAGGAGACAGTAGTACTACAAGTACACAGTTAGACTGTCCTCCTTGCTAGGGTGATCTCACCCTAAGCAGAGAGGAGAACAGAGTACACAGCAGCACTGAGAGACAGCCCCAGCGAATAAAAAATATTGCGTTCAAGGTCAAGCTCAAGCTCAAGTTTAAGCCCAAACAGCAGCACCAACACACCCTCTCCCAACCCACTACTAGACTGGAGTGAAGATGGCGGGCGCAGCAGCCGCTATTTAAAGCCTCACAAAATCCAGCGCCGGGAGATGACTTTCTGACCACGTGGACGGACCCGAGTCAGGCGGGAATCTCCAAGCGCTGCTCAGAACCGGGCTCGGAATGATGACGTCCGTGGGGGCTTGGATCTCTGGAATCCAAATCTGCACATCTCTAGTAAGAACACTTCTTTTTTACCGGTTCATAATGCTGTGTTGCTACCGGGTTGCTGCACCCAGTATCCCCTTTCAGATCGCGCCAATTACCTGGTCGAACCGGCAACAAACTGGCATGAACCCGGTAGTTACTAGGTGCAATCTAAAAGGGTTATGAGTCTCTTTTCCTGAGTATAATGGCACATCTATTAAGCTCAAAGTGAGTTTCTCACCCTGAAGGCTCCTATACCCTACAAAGTTGGCAACAAATGTTGCTAAATAATAGAGTAGACTGACATTGTTATAAAATGTACAGTATCAGTGTAGATCTGGTAGGTGGTATGGGTCTATCCACAGATAAAGGGTTATCTCGTGTGGCTTTTAATATGGTAATGTATAATTTCAGCCACTATACTCTCATTTAAATGCATACATAGTATAGGTAATGTATATGGAGCACTGCACCTACAGTAAGTCAGCCTTCAAAAAAGTATATGAGGCAGGTTAATGCGGCCAGGTCGGAGCAATAATAATGATAATGAGAGGTATGTCACAAGTGAAGCAGCTATGGCTGGTGGACGGACATCACATCCAGCTTCTCGCTGTCACTAAATGGCAGCTCTACACATAAATGCAATCAGGATCTGGGTGCTAGGATTCTATGACCCAATGGCTAGATCAGGTCCACTATGGATCTGGGGTGCCAACCCTATCTCCCGCTACGGATAGGGACAGGGGTACTGGGGACAGCCCCAGGCTCCATTCTGGGCAGGGTTAACTCTGGAGGGGGGGACCCCTTTATTTGGGTGTCCCCACTCCTCCAGGGTCCCTTCAGGGCTGACCAGCCAAAGGGATGAACGCTTTGGGCAGGTAAACTTACATACAAAGTTTCCTCAGGCTGTGGCATTACCCTGTTGGCTGTTTGGGCCCTGTGCTGGTTGCCAAAATCCCCCGTATTTTGGGAACCAGGACCTGCCCTTGAGCCTGGTGCTGATTTTAGATCCTTAATCCTGGGGATCCCCAATGTTTTTTGTCCCCTGAATTTCTAAAACCAGTACTGGTTCTTTGAGCATGGGGCTGGTTAAAGTTAAGACTTTTACACATTCTTGGACAAAACCATGCACAGATCACACAGATCGCACATGGTTCTGTCAAACTCACCATGATGAACTTAGGGGGTATTCAATGTTTAGGTCACGGCGCGCCATGACCCTGTCCCGTTCTCGGTCAGCTCAAACGAGAACGTGCAGGCGGGATTCAATGACTCGTCTGCCGGGGAGCGAGAAGGGGGCGTGGCCGCGAGTTGCGGCCAGGAAGAGGCAAGCTGCAACCGGCAGCTCATCACTTCCCGGCCGTTCTTGGCAGAACGAGCCCGACAGCAAGTGAATTCGGGCTCGTTCTGCTGAGAAACCCTGCTCAATGCTGTCGGGGAAGACAGCATTGAATAGGGCCCGGCGGGCATCTCCCCTGATTGAATACCCCCCTTAGTCTGTTTGTTTTGCGAATAATGGGAAATCTGGATGTGAATTGAAGTGTGTGAAAAAAACCGACAGAGGTATATAACCATAGCTCCATCAGCAGATGACACTGACATACCTGTAAGTGTCAGGGTGACAAAAAAGTTATGGTGCAATTGAATATGGTTTAGAAAGAGAATGAAAAGCACATGAGGGAAGAGGGCCCTGCTCGTGAGAGCTTACATTCTAATAAAGGAATTTCAACACAGGTGATGGCAATCATATATTAAGAAGGAAGTCCAGGTAGAGAGCAATTGGCCCTCCTGGAGTGGGTCATGTTGGGACAGGAATGAGGTAGTGATGTCACTGTGCTCTGGCAGCAGGGCTTCCTTTCCGAGGGGGCCCGGGTACCGTATCCCCTTCCACCCCCCCTCCCCCTTTAATCTAGCTATGCCTGTTGGGATTTCCTCTATTTTGAGGCCGACATCTGTTTTCTGACCAGCAGCATCCCAACGCCACTCATTTGTCTGTATTATTTCCCACTAAAGGAAGAGATACACCACAAAATGCTGTTTTACACAGTGATCTATTACTTTGCTTACAGTTCATCTCAAATGCAAAGCCTTTCATTAAAGCTATAGTGGCATAAAGGATGTTTAAAAAAGTTACTGGTGGGAAATGACCAACAATTCCATAAATATTAATGAAATGGTGAGCATACCATCAGAAGCTGAGAGTCCCAGGAGGCATCTTCTTGTATCTCCTCAATGCTGTTTTCCTTTTGTGTTCATGCTTTGTCTCTGAGCAGTAAACAGCAGCTCTCCTGTGACTTTGCATGTGTATATCTGTATGTGCATATAGTTATGCTTTTAGCTGAAAGGATTTTCGCACATGTCCATTCACATGAAAGCTTGTATGCATGGAACCAGTCAAGCAAAGGAGAAATGCAAGTGTGGCCGAATTGCTGAGAAAGCCATGATTTATAAATCCAGTCTACTTTAATAGACAATAAATACTGATGAGATTATTCAGGTTGAATTTGGAAAGTTTTCCTGCAGGTGAATAATTCTGAAATTAATTCTATGAACTTTACAGATGAAAGAGGCTTTTAGGTTCAGGGACTGGTTCTTTAAAGGTGTAATTCTTGATATTTTCACAAAATTATTTTTACAACTGCAAAATTTGATTATGAAAAGAATGGAATAACACATGCCAGTGGTTATTTTTATAGAGCTTGTAGAATTTCTGAATTAACATTTTATAGGTTTCTACAGCGTATGAAACATCAAATTCAATTACCCCACTGGCATTACAAGTATTTGTTCAATACACATTACTGTGGCACCCCATCAGTGGCAACCTGGCTCAACACTTAAAGACATTTCCTGTGCTGCAGTTGGCACAGGGACACTGCTGGATCAGTGAGGTAGCCTTCATACACTGGGGACCCGATTCAGACCATATTGCAAGGCTATGAATTTGCACCTCTGACAATTATCAAATGACTGTGCATGTACTGTTTGCAAGTTTATTGACTGCTGGTGGGCGTTTGCAGGCGACACTCTGGCTGTTTCTGGGAGTGTCACCATAAAACGCATGTGGGACTGGCCATGGGGAGGGCTGGCCGCTGACGTCCATCTCCCCACTGCCAACACAGCACTGACTAAGTCTAGACACAGGTCTGGAGGGGGCACAGGGGGCATGTAGCTCAGGGTTGCCTACCTGACCCTCTCCTTCAGGGAGAAAATGCTCTGTTCCTGGCCATCACTGGTAATGTATAATTGCCATCACCTGTGGTGAAACGCCTTTCTTATAAATTACCCAGCTCCCCACAGGTGATGGCAATCATACAGTACCAGGGAAGCCCAGGAACAGAGCATTTTCTCCCTTAAGGAGAGGGTCAGGTAGGCAACCCTGATGTATCTGAATTGACAAAGGTTAGAGTTGACAGGGGCATGTGGCTCGATGGTACACAGAAGGCATGTGGTTGAAGTGACACAGGCTGGAGGGAACAAAGGAGGCATGTGGCTGGAGTGACATGTGTCTGGATGGGACAAAGGAGGCATGTGGCTCAATGTTGCCAACTTTTAGGCTGAGGGCAGCCAGCTCCAGGAGGTAGGGGGTGGGGCCATCGGCTGTGCCGTGAAAGGGTTCGGAAGTTGGGCTATTCAAATTAGTGCACAAGTGGACATGGCCATCGATGATACAATTTGCATTATCTGGTCCCCATTGATCTCCCATCCAGGCGGTGCTGCAGGAGGCTGCCGCCATTCCGGAGGACTGGTCCACCTTTCTTTTCGAGAGCCTCCCGGCCATTCCTGGAGGGTAAGCAAGTATGATGCAAGTGGCTAGAGTGGGTTATAAAGGTTCAGGAATCTTCATAAAGATAATGTCATCTGCCCCAATTTTATCCTTTTGGAGTATTATTAACGGCCGTAAATTCTCTCCGTAAAGATAAATTGTAAATTTGCACAGTGGTAGAGCATAGCGCCTGAGCAGTCCCCTATTTGATGGTGCTGCCCTTCATACCTTTAAGCCTGGAGGCAGATGTCTTCATTGCCTCTGGGAGTTATGCACCTGGTAAGACAATATATGCAATCTAGATATGTGCACAAACTTCTATGTAGCGTATGCAGGAACTGTCCTTGTGAATGTATTGTGATGCCTGAATGTAACATAAATTGAATGTAAGGTAAGTTACATGTAAAGGTCAAAGCATGAACCATAAAGAGATGGTTCATTTAATGCTCAATCAGTATTACCATTGGAGTGAAATACGGAGTTTCTGTGTTTAACATAATCTGCTCATGTACTGTATTCCCAGGTGGTTAGATCTAACCAACAGTTTGTATATAAAAAGTAGCCTACATGTCTCTGCCCACAAGATATCAGTCCTTTTTTTCTCAGGATGTGTGAGACAACACAGGTTGTTAGATTCTAGTTTGATCATGTGAATACATCCTTTATTATTGCAATGTGTTCATTGAAAGATACTGAGTAGAGATAACATATTCATATCATCATCCCTTTATATGGCATTACCCAATAGAAGCATTGGGGCATATTTTTGCATTTCTTTCCTAGGGGTAAATTGACTCAAGCTTCGAAATATGAAAATAGATTATATTGCCATAGCATCCAATCAGATTCTGTTTATCATTTCGTAGAATGCAATAGAGCAGTGCTTCTCAAACTCGGTCCTCGGGACCCAACGCAGGTTATGCTTTCCAGGTCATCTGACAGGTGCACTCATTACTGACTGACAGACTGACACATTGTAAAAGTTCCACAGGTGGAGCTGCAAACCATGCACTGTGTGTGGTCCTGAGGACTGACTTTGAGAACCTGTGCAATAGAGAAATGACAGAATCTGATTGGTTGCTATGGGCAACATCTCAGCTTTACTAAATGTACCCCATAGAGGGGTTGAATCGGATCCCTGGTAGCACCTGACAGCCCATGATTGCAAAGCTCTTACCATGCTCCATGTGCTCTCACCTACATGACTTTGAGATTGTCACAGACCACTAGGGGGCACTGTACCTATCAGTGATGCCGCCTAGCTACAGATGCAGCATGGCTCAACCTACCTTCATTGTATATGCACAAGTTCATGACAATGGGAATACACACCCTCACATACAAGGTTTGATGTTATGCTGTGGTGCCATGCGGCCACTACACAGCTTATCTATAAATCAAACTAGCACATGAAGGGCCAATCAGGGTAAATGCAATGTTAGGGGCCAATGTTTAGGGAAATGGCCATTCTGCAGCGGGTGTGGCTATCCACTTCAGAGACTTGGTTAACAATTTGCAAGTTCATTGTCTAGGCCGCTTGATAAATATATATAGTAAATACTGCTAGTGCATGAATGATAATTTACTGGATTAAGAACAGCAATGCACTGTGGAAATTACACCGTAGTCATGTGCAGTATAAAGCATACTTGACTAATCTTGTGGATTGCCTGGGAGGCTCCCAAAAATTCTCAAAGATCCTTCCCCAACACTTGCACCCACAGGCATTCCCTGGTACACCCAGGGCCGTAGGGAGGGCAGAGCCAGTGGAGCACATGCTCCGGACACTGAAGGGGAGCAGAGCGCCGCCCCACCCCCCGCAAATGAACTGCAGGCCGGGAGTCGGGAGTCTGGACTCGCTTAATTTTCCTCAGCCGCCATCAGCCTGCGTCTATGTGGTGTGTCTGCCTTGCCTGGCAACTGCCTACCCACCCGCCCGCTCGGCTGCTGCTGCCACCTGCAACCCGATGATGTCATGTCATGGACGGTCTTCCCCATGTCCTTCTTGAAGCTGGGGGGGGGTGCGACTATGGTGTTTTGGTGCCACACTTACACATGCACAACCACAGCCCGTTTCTTTTCACGGGCTGGTTGTAGGTGGAGCCCTGGAGGCAATGTGGTAAAATGCCAAGCCTGTGCACCTGAACTCAACTATGTGAGCTGCCCTGCTGTCTGCCACACAATCTCAGCTCAGGCAGACAGCAAAAGAGCAGAGCCAATAGCGGGTGTCCCACAAACCATCAATTTAAGCTGAGTCTGCCTCTAAGAATTATGAATGTCCTAGGCAATTGCCTAGTTTGCCTTTGCCTCGGGCCGGCTCTGAGTACTCACAAACGTGTCTGAAATTTTTCAGTATCTCTATTTTTGAGTGTCCCTACTGGGGGTTATTCTGGTTCACATGCAAAGGCAAATGCACTCTCTAATGGACAAAACCATATGCACTGCAGGCGAGGCTGATGTAACATGTGCAGAGAGAGTTAGATTTGGGTGTTATACTGTTTCTGTGCAGGGTAAATACTGGCTGCTTTATTTTTAAACTGCAATATAGATATCAGTTTGAAGTACACCCCCACCCAAATATAACTGTTTCTGCATTATCTTACAGAGAGTGATTCTGCCTTTGCAGGTGAACCAGAATAACCCCCACTATGTAGAGCATATAATCACAGGATTTCCATCTGCATAGAGAGAGTTATCCTGCAATCTGTATGTATCTGATTATGGACATATTGCATGCTCTAATACAGCATACTGTAATTACTACATTTAAGGAATAGAGTCTGAAAGTACCCGACATTGAGGGAAAGAAATCCACTTAATAAGTTGCTACACCAGCTGAAGGGAAGCTATCAATAAAAGTGAATGGCTAATAGTGTGGAACACAGTTGACAAAGCAAACAAAATTAAAACAGGCACCTGATTGTTGCTAATAGCCCAGACAACCACATATTGAACAATGAGGAGGACACTTTCTCTAGCATGGAATTGAATTCAAATTCAATTTGAAACATAATGGAGAGGATTTATCTGAATAAGTATAATTATTTCAGGATGTCTGAGTGTTATTAAGAGAGAGAAATATAGAAGGCAAAAGACAGAAATGAGAAGACAGGCAGATTTGAGGAATATGTAATATTATACTTATGATTAAATTCTTCTGTATTTCATAGAAACATATTTTGAAGTATATGACTGTGTGCAGCGTAGTGTTACCGTTATACTGATGTAGGAAATATCCTATCATTTACAAATGTATTATTTCCCTGCATATGTACACTGTGTGGTAAACTGTATTAGCCAATTACTCATTAGCATTAATTAGTGCTTTGCAAAGACTGATGGTATTGACTACAGCAGGCATGTCCAAACTATGGCCCTCCAGCTGTTGTGAAACTACAAGTCCCATCATGCTTTGCCAAAGTTTTTACTATTAGGGAATGCTAAAAGTATGGCAAGGCATGCTGGGATGTGTAGTTTCACAACAGCTGGAGGACCATAGTTTTTACATGCCTGGACATGCCTGGACTACAGGGATTAATACCTTTCCTCCTTGAATGATGGGCGGATTGGCCATGGGGTACACACTGAAGATTCCCAGTGGGCTGAAGTACGTCTGATGCCTGTTTTGTTTGTGTCATGTGACCCCCATGACAGACTGCTCACCACTCTAATTACACTTCATTGTCCCCATTCATTCTGTTATCACTGCTGCGTTTCAATGTCCATGTCGACTGTGTCGAAATTCGGGTAAAAAAACAGTGAAAAACCCAATGCCGACCCTTTGACTGTCGACCTTACCCATGTTGACCTAATGCTTGTGTCAACCAAGACATAGACCCATTTCGACTTTAATGCATGTCGACCAATCTCTTGTAGACCTAATGATCCATACCCATTACAGGAGAAACTTCGGTACTTATGTAGTATCTGGGCTGCCGATTTTTTGATTGTATGCCTTAAGTTAAGGCATACAATCAGATGCGATGCGATGCGATATCGCATCGCATCGCATCCGATATCGGATGCGATATCGGATGCGATGACCCGATTTTTCCATAGGAATCAATGTTAAAATGATTCCTATGGAAAAATGGGTCCTTTTCATACCCCTACTATCCAAGTGGGCATGGAGTTGGATATAAACCTGTGGCGAGCGTAGCGAGCCACCGAGCCCGAAGCGTGGCGAGCGAAGCGAGCCCCGCGAGGGGACGGTATTCGTCCCCTCGCGGGGCTCGCTTCGCTCGCCACGCTTCGCTCGCCACGCTTCGGGCTCGGTGGCTCGCTACGCTCGCCACAGGTTTATATCCAACTCCATGCCCACTTGGATAGTAGGGGTATGAAAAGGACCCATTTTTCCCATTGAATTCCATGTTAAAATGGACTCAGTCCATTTTAACATTGATTCCTATGGAAAAATCGGGTCATCGCATCGCATCGCATCGCATCGAATCGCATGGTCGCATGCGATGCGATGCGATCTCCCGATCCGACCCGATTTAGAAATCGGCAGCCCAGATACTACATAAGTACCGAAACTTCTAATGTTGTATATAATTGGGCAGCACGGGCGGTGTAATCATTACTGCCTCGCAGCACTGAGGTCATGGGTTTGATTTCCACCATGGCCCTAACTGTGTGGAGTTTGTATATTCTCCCTGTGCTTGAGTGGGTTTCCCTTGGGTACTCCAGTTTCCCCCCACAATACAAAAATATACTGGGAGGTTAATTGGCTCCCAACAAAATTAACCCTAGAATGAACATATGTGCGTGTACATATGGTAGGGCATATATTGTTAGCTCCCCTGGGGCAGCTTTTGCTAACATGTCCATTCCTATTGGCAATCACACCTATATGAATGGATGCACGAAATATTTGCATGGTGGCACTTCCTAAAAAGCGTAAAGTTAGGGCCTGATTCAGCAGGGATGGGTAATTTGAGAAAAGCATTTGATATTGCAAAGTGTGATGCATTCGCAGAACTATTCGCAAACAATGAACACAAGGAACATGTGCGCCAGTTAAAGGCAACCACAGATCTGCTAAAGCACAGGTCTTCAACCTGTAGCCCTCCAGATGTTGTGGAACTACATGTCCCAGCATGCCCTGACAGTTTTGGCACGCTCCAATAGGAAAAAATGTGGCAATGCATGTTGGAACATGTAGTTTCACAACATCTGGAGGGCCACAGGTTGAAGAACCATGGGCCTTATTTTGGTTCATTCTTTCTGACAAAATCCTTCTTAGATGGGCAAAACCATGTGCACTGCAGGTGGGGCAGATGTAACATGTGCAGAGAGAATTAGATTTGGGTGGGGTTTTACTTCAAAGTGAGATCTATATTGCAGTGTAAAAATAAAGCAGTCAGTATTTTCCCTGCACAGAAACAAAATGACTCACCCAAATCTAATTCTCTCTGCACATGTTACATCTGCCCCCCCTGCAGTGCACATGGTTTTGTCCATCTAAGAAGGATTTTGTCAGAAAGAATGAACCAAAATAAGGCCCCATGTGCTAAAGCAACAGGCTGGAACTGGTCATAGCGTAGATCAGAGATCAGAGTCCCACCCGAATTGCATGCCTGCAATTGGACAAACACATTCACAAAACACCATGTTTACACCCGCCCCAGGCGAGGTGGGGTGGGGCGCCCCGGTGCCTACGGGGGGGGGGGGGGGGGGGGGGTGTGTGTAGTGGTACCTGCGGCGCTGTGTGATCTGGCGGCGGGGTCCCTGCAGTGATGCGCGCTATCCGGCAGCCAGGCGGCGGTGCGGGAAGCGCTGATGGGTTTGAAAACTCGCCGTACGCTGATTGGCTGAATCTCAGCCAATCAGCATGCGGAATGTTTTCAAACCCAGCAGCGCTTCCCGCGCCGCCGCCTGGCTGCCGGATAGCGCGCATCACTGCAGGGACCCCGCCGCCAGATCACACAGCGCCGCAGGTACCCGGCACGGACACCCCTGCAGCCTCCATGCGAGAGGCGAGGGGCGAAGTGCCGCCCTCCAGTGGCTGGCGCCCTAGGCAAATGCCTAGATTTGCCTAGTGGTGGTGCCGGCCCTGTGTTTACACCACCAAAATAGTTGGTATGTATGAGATACAGAGTTTTTATACTTTTGTTAAACTGATCCTATTTCAGCGGAAATTTAAAAGGTATTAAGATTACAGTTTTCGATGAGTTTACCTAGCAACTCGCCTGGTGTAAATGGAGGGGGTGTTTTATGGTGCCTATGTAACTTAACAGCAACTTCTATGAGATTGGCTGGTGCAGTATCTTGTCAAAAACTACAGCCAATCCTATGGCAAATTTCATCAAATAGGTTGTATTTATTTTTGATCCACTGTAAGCAGGGGTGGATTTAAGGGTCAGGCCGCCCCTAGGCACAATATTTTTGCCGCCCCCCCAGTATATACATTATACATATCACCCACTATGTATTTCAATACACTGTTTTAGCTTTAAACTTTTTTTGCTGATCGTGGCTGTTCCAAGCGTTATTCCACTTCTCCCTGCAAGCAGTGGGCAGGAGGCAATGGTGGGAGGTAATGCAGCCAGTTACCTGTGGTATGCGCTATGCTGCAGCATCAAGCAGATCAGGTCTCCCCATCCTCAGCAGCCCCGGGCCAGTGCTTCACGTCTGCCTGACCAGGCGGCTCCCTCACCTGCGTGCTCACTCCATAGGCTCCCGGGAATTACGTGTCCCCAACCAGTGCCCGCCTCCCACCTGTCCGGTACAGCAGCGCTGTCTCCAAACACAACGGGTGCGTTCAGAGCAGCAACTTCAGAACACACTTCAGCGGACAGTGCAGCTGCCCGACGGACGATTAGAGAGTCCTGGCAGCCAATCACCACGGCTGCAGGACTGAGAGCTCTGATTGCCTCATGAGCCGGAGCTGGGGTCGCATCACGCGGCTGACTGTCAGAATGGGGCAGCCGCAGCAGACGGGGAGGGCAGCGCAGCACAGCACTAATGTCAGGCTGATCGCTGCCACTGCTGATAAATGAGAGCAGATAATCCTGTGCTCCTTGCTGCCTGATGCTTAGATGTTCTCCAGCACCATCCGCTAAGCAGCTGCAGGAGCGCACTGCATGGGATCTGTCCCATCTGACAGCTGCCGGCCTGCCGCCCATTATAGGTGCCGCCCCTAGGCCCGTGCCTCACGGGCCTAGTGACAGATCCGGCCCTGACTGTAAGTATTGATCAGGGAAGTTTGACCTCAGTCGTCCTATATATGCATGTAGGAGAGCAGAGCAATGTTTTTTGGAGTTTTTTTGCAGGACTTTAATGAGTGCTCGGTACTTGTTTCCTAGAATGGCCACAATCGCGGGCATCGTGTACCTTAAAGTTAAGGTACACGATGCCCGCGATGGACCCAATTTCCTTTGAAATCAGGTCCATTTTGCCGGCAAAGGATTGACGTCAACCCGAAGCGCGGCGAGCGCAGTGAGCCCGCGAGGGGCGGCGGTGCGCATCCTCCGACCTTTTCATACCCCTACTATCCACGTCGGCGTGGAGTTGAGAATATAAAGTGTGGCGAGCGCAGCGAGCCACCGAGCCCGAAGCGTGGCGAGCACAGTGAGCCCCGCGAGGGGACGCGTATACCTGTGAAGTTATACCTGTGAAATCTTTGCAAGATTTATTTTTGCAGATTTGTGAGTCGACTGTATTTTGTTTGTCATTGTATTTCCTCTATCTGTTTGTCCATCCTGTCTTATTTGTGTTTTATTAAACAAAATATAAAAGACAGTACACATCTTTTAAAAATACAAATAAAATTAAATTTTTTTAAAATGTATCTTAAAATAAAAATTTTAAACTGTATAGACAAATCAATGATGAAATGTTAAGTCTTTATAATGCTAGAGTAGCTACTGTATATACTGAGATTGATAATATTGAATACTTAGATATTCTCTTATCTTCTCTGGCCCACCTCCAGCCTGTCAAACTACAGTAGGGGCGGTGGAAGAGTCAGCGAAGGAGAACATTCTGCTTATAGTTGTAGAAAAAGCTGAGTCCAGAGAGGAGACAACAGAGGTATTTGAGGCCACAAAGCAGAAACAGCAAGAGTTGCTGTCCCATCCCCAACACAGTCAAATCTGTCTGAAGTATTTGGATCACTCACTAGAAAAGTTCAGGAAGCTGCAATTAAAATTCATAAGGGACCAATAGACAAAAGACAATTTGCAAGTGTTGGGAGTCAGTTAAAAAAATTAGCAAGAACTACAGCTGCTGCCCACTCTCAAGAAAATAAACAGAATGGCATTAGAGAGCATCTAAATTACAGCTGACACACTGTGCTAACAAAGTGCTAACATACCGTGTTGCACCCCAAATCTATAAATGGCTAGTCACGTGGATTATTGCTTTTTGTTTATTGGAGTCACTTTTTAATTAGTAATTTTGTTATTACATTTTCTCATGCACCCTGTTTTAACCAGAGGCGGATTAAGGCACCAGGGTACTTAAGATAAGGGGAGGGGGGCCCCTAAGGACTAAATGAACACACACATCATATATGCAAACATACATAACACACACAGCAAACACTGCATACACACATACAGACATCAAATATATATACATACGTCACACACAGCATACATAGTTACACACATGTACAGTAAACATACACAAACACTGCACACATACAAACACAACAAACACTGCATACATACATATGCACACTGCATACTTACACATCACACTGAATACATACATATACAGTGGCATAACAATAGCCCCGCAGACCTTGCAGTGGCAGGGAGGCGCTGTGTATGCGCAGGCACCAGGGGTCTGAGGGGCTATTGTAACACTGCTGCTGCCTGCCTGGACATGCAGCCTCCTCTAGCATCCTCAAAAACTGTCTGCTGTATGGGTGCGGACATTTTGTGATGGTCCGTTTTCATTAGCAGCAGAAGCCAGGAGGGGAGCCGGGACCACAGACAAGATCTGCGGGTCCCTGCCACAGAAGCAGCATGCGGAGGGGTAAGGCAGGGGGGGGGGGGTTTGAGGTTAACTTTACTTGGGGGGGTGCCAAAATTTTCAGCGGGGGGGGCGGAACTCTACTAGTTACGCCACGATATATACACACAACACAAACACACACAAATTGAAACTACACTGTTTATTATTGTTAGTTAATATAGTGAGTGAAGAGCCCTGTGTGTATATACAGTATATATATATATATATATATATATAGAGAGAGAGAGAGAGAGAGAGAGAGAGCTCTCTCTCTCTCTCTCTCTCTCTCTATATATATATATATATATATGTGTGTGTGTGTGTGTGTGTATGTAAAAAACAGTCAGCACTCACCATAAGAACCCCCTCACCATAGCACATAAATAATGAGGATTTGGTTCATTAATTTTATCAATGCATTTAAGCTTGCAGACTACTGTCAAGGGACCCCATTCCACTGAAAGTTCTAGAATCTACAGGAACACCAAGACATTTGAAAACCTGGTCACTGCTTTTACATCAGAGTCAAACTGAAAATTTGCTCCCTGCTTTGAAGCTCACCTGCCAAGTAACTAGAAGGTGTGACAGTCACCAACCATAGCTCCTGAAGTAATCACTTTGGAAACAGCTGACTCAGGTTAAAATAAATGAGTTTACATAGGGGTGCATGAAAAGGCTGTTATTACAAAAAGCTTTATAAAAAATGTAACTGACTATATGCAGAAATCCACTGCACTCACAGTGATACATTTACTAAGATGGGAGTTCTATTGAAGATGGGGTGTTGCCCATAGTAAACAACCAGATTCTTATTCTTATTTATTTTGCACCTTGAAGAAGATATTTGAGGAAATATGATTGGTTTCCCATAGCAACATCCCATCTTCAATAGAAGATAATAAATAAACCACACAATGCCTAGGAATGGGATGCACACCACTCAATATTAACGGTACTGCTTTCCTGGCACAGCGCCCACGATCTAGATTGTATGTGTGGGGCTGATATCTCAAGCATCTCATGCATCTTATGTGTTTGTGCGGCATAAGATGCAAGAGATGATGCAATCGACGCAATAGACGAGATTTTTACATTGGAATCAATGTAAAAATGTGAAATGTGAAATGGCCCCCCCATTGTTATCGCCACCCCACTATTGACGCCAACCCGAAGCGTGGCGAGCGCAGTGAGCCCGCGAGGGGCGGCGGTACGCATCCTCTGACCTTTTCATACCCCCACTATCCACGTTGGCGTGGAGTTGATTTTACATAGTCTGGCGAGCGCAGTGAGCCACCGAGCCCGAAGCGTGGCGAGCGGACGCGGAATACATGTAAAGTAGTCCGCGTCCGCTCGCCACACTTTGGGCTTGGTGGCTCGCCGCGCTCGCCACACTATATAAAATCAACTCCACGCCGACGTGGATAGTGGGGGTATGAAAAGGTCGGAGGACGCGTACCGCCGCCCCTCGCGGGCTCGCTGCGCTCCCCACGCTTCGGGTTGGCGTTGAGAGTGATGGTGGCGTTAACAATGGTTATTGGGGGCTCACGATTTTTTATCTCATGGATCTCATGCATCTTATGGATGCATAAGATCCATGAGATTAAAAAATCGGGTCCATCGCGCTGACTGTATGCCTTAAGTACCTTAAACTTAAGGCATACAATCAATGAGATGGGCGCCATGCTAGGAAAGCAGTACCATATTAACATTGGGGAGTGCAGTTACCAAAACGCTGGGTCAGGCCTGGCTAACCTGTGGCTCTCCAGATGTTGTCGAACTACAAATCTCATCATGCCTTGCCACAGTTTTGCTATAAGGGAGTGTTAAAACTGTGGCAAGGCATGCTGGGATTTGTAGTTTCACAACATCTGGAGAGCCACAGTTTGGCCTGTCCTGCGCTGGGTGATATTGGCATCTCTCTCTATATATATATTGCTGTGTAACATCACACCATGGGGTTCACACACTAAGATGGGAGTACTATTCAAAATGGGATGTTGCTATGGGCAACCCATCCAATTCTATCTATTATATTCTAGAAGGTACTAAATAAAAAATAATTAGGTTCTCATTGGTTGCTATGGGCAACATCCCATCTTCAATCAAACTCCCATCTTAGTAAATTGCCCTCCATATGTTAATCTCGCTGCAGTGGTTATGAATGCTATGTAAGCATATTTTATGTTGATTATATTTATAACAGAGCTATTCCAAAATACTACACAATAAGATGCCTGGGGGTGGTCTAATTCCGGGATCCAAAAGACGGAATGTCAGTTCTATGTCAGTGCAACAATAGGAACATTTGGTCAATGAGATTGACTTTAAGAACATTTTCCATTTGTAAATGTTCATATGAATTTCTTTCAGTTGGAAAAAGTAAAGCTGTATGACAGATTACCGATAAGCATATTCATTTTATACAGACAATGAAGTCTGGCAGTCCGAAGGGAGGGAACACTTTCCAATGGGTATGCCTGTGACTGGCAGGCAGGACTTCCAAAAGGAAGTCAGTGCCAGTCATTGTGAAACCAGTGCAATCCCACAAATTGCAGCTGGCTCATTGACACTGAGCTGGGTGGGGATTTTACCTGGGGAGCTGCAGTCCTGTAGCAAATCGTATGTATAAAGGGTGCTCACAAGCCCCTGAGTCCCAGGAGGGCCCACCCAGCACACGCTGCCCCCTTTTTTTGTAATACTTACTCTCCAGAGTCTAGCGTCAGGAGCTCTGCTCAAATCACTGAAAGGCACTTGTGTATTTTCACAGCGCCCGATATGTTGGATGCGATATCGGCCGATATATCATATGCGATATCGGCCGATATATCGATGCGATCCGAAGCAATTTTTGACCTGTTCATAATGATTTTATATAGTGTGGCGAGCGCAGTAATCCGCGTCCCCTCGCCATGCTTCGGGCTCGGTGGCTCGCTGAGCTCACCACACTATATAAAATCAACTCCATGCGTAGTGGATAGTGGGTTTATAAACAGGTCAAAAATCGCTTCGGATCACATCTATATATCGGCCGATATCGCATCTGATATATCGGCCACCGTGAAACTACACAAGTACCCACTGAAATAATGGTGTGATGAACATTTTTTGAACACTCTAGTAACGCAAAACACACCAGAAAAATAGCCACTGCACTATTTTTCCAGAGATTCCTGTATTCTACTACACAATGTTCTGCTACCAGCAGAGAGGATGGGGCCCAGCCGGAGCAGAGAGGATGGGTCCAGCCGGAGCAGAGAGGATGGGGTCCAGCCGGAGCAGGCTACACATGGGCCTTCTCTCCTAAAACACCCCTGCCCATAGGTAACATTTGCCACTTTTTGGTAGCTAATGGTTGCTGCCATACATTTGCTTCCATACATTACTTGTTTTTTGTTCCCACCACAGCAAGACAGATTGTACAGAAAAATCTTTCTGTGGGTACCCAGCTTAACACATATACTGAAAACTAAGAACATCTCTTGTAAAAATCCTTAATATTTGGGACTGGTTCCGGAAATTAGAGCTGTTGGCCAGTAGCAATTGCAATATCTGCTGGTTGTCCTGATATATCACTGCTGCAAGCTGTTTTACAATACAAAAGAACCATCATTCCATGTACCTCTATTCCAAGATTTGGTCTGCCAGCAAAAGTATTGAGCTGCACCTGTGACATCCTAATGATCATTTAATTCAGACGTTATATTTATCTTAAGCTACAGAGGGTAATGACTGGGAGCAGCAAGGTAATTGTATGCAATTTCTAATGCAGAGAAAAGCTGAAATCAACAAAAGCAGATGACTACTGAACGAAGACCTGGCTGCTTGACACACCAATTACATATATTCCCAATCATGCACACGTCGAACAGGCATGCACCGTGACTTGAAAAATATTTGTCACAACACAATTTTATCACATTTTATAATTGCCGGAAAAGGTAATATATAATAGTAATACTCAAAGTATTGAGTGCAATGTCAGATCAAAATACTGTAAATAAACTAAAACTCTTCCACGCATGGGGGTACTATACTGGGTGCAAGGAGCACCATTGCTTTGGGGTCTAGAGGCTTAGGGGGGTCTGGACCCAGGTTTTAAATTTGCATACCAGTTTCTCAGATTTGCTTGCAAAGCACTTGGGTCGGATCCATTGCCTTTATTTTGTTGTGTGGCAATACATTTTCGAAGACAGGTGTGGTGTAGTGAATTGTGTAATGGTAAGGGACACTACAATGTGGCTGCACTTCGCCCTTGCAACTTTGGATTGCCTGCCCCAAAATAGTTACACCCAATGGCTTAGGAGGCCCATTTCTCCAATCATGATTGGTTGATGGGAGGGCCTAACTCCTGGTCTGTGGGCGGAGCCCAGATGTACACTCTTGTGTCTACAGCATTGTGGCAACCAGGAGAAGCAGAGAAGCCGACATGTGAGTATGTTTTATTTCAACAGGAACCCCAAATGGATTCTACAGGAGAAGGGGACCGATCCTTTGTGTCAAGATAGTGTAGGTGAGTATTGTAAGAGTGGGCAGGTGTTAAATAAACTTTTACTGTTCCTATATGTATTTTTTCACTATTTGTACTCGTGTGGAACTACAAGTCCCAGCGAGCCCTTTAATGCCCCTCATGCTGGGACTTGTGGTTCTTCAAGTCCCTGCATGTGGTGCAGGCTTGCAGGGACTTGTAGTTCCACAACAATACACAATAGTTTATTCATACTTTCCTACTTTTGAAAACTAGTTTCAGGGAGATTATAGTTGATAGTAGAATTTTGCGCAGCACCCCATTGAGGGGGCATGTCATGCTCCACCCAAAGGGCATGTCTAGTTCCATATATGGAGAGATTGTGGAAAGAGATTGTGAACGTGGCACCTAGAAGCGTGGGTGTGTACTGCTACATCTGAGAGGAATCTTTTAAAATGACTTATATCAAAATGTAGATGGGCTCCAAAGCAGTTAGTAGGAGTTACTATACTTGGTAAAGTGCTGGGAAATGGTACCGATGATTCAATGTAAAAGTATCTGTCTCTCATTCATTTTTTCCCAAAAAATGTAACAGTGTAATGTGGGCTAGGTGTAATGAGGGAGATTGCTAGACTAATGAGGGAGATTGCTGCTATTTCAGGGAGTCTCCTGCAGAATACAGGAGGGTAGGCAACTATGAGTTTATTTTACTTTTAGCCATTTATCAGCCTGATGCCCACCACCCAAGGGGCATCGGGGACAGCCCCAGGCTTCAGCCTGGGCAGGGGTCACTATGGAGGTGGGACTCTTTATTGGTGTGGTTCCCACTCCCCCAAGGTCCCTACCTGGGCTGACCAGCCACAATGTGGAATGCTTTGGCCAGGGGAACTTACATAATAAGTTTCCCCCAGCTGTAGCATTACCATGAATCTGATTGGTTGCACATATCAACATCCCATCTTCAGTAGAACTTCAATTTTAGTAAATAACTCCCACTTAGGGTGTCCAATCCCGGGATCGGCGGGATCCCGGGATTTGGCCTAAAAAAGTCCAGGATTTCAATCCTGGGATTGGAGTATCAAATCCCTGGATTTCGGGATTAGACTGCGCATGCGCAGTCTAATGCCGGGCGACGCTGCCCGGCTGTTTCAGAATCCTGACCCCTACGCGTGGCCTGCGTAGCGTGACAGTAGAGGTCATGCTGCGCAGGCCACACCGCCCACTCTGACGCATACTTCTCCTGTGCCGCCCCCTTCCACTCTCCTCCGCACGCCCGCAAGCCTCTGCTCCACTGCCCGCCCGCCTGCTTCCTTTCTGGCCTGCCTCTTCGTTCTCCGGCTGCTGTGCATTCTGCTAAGAAGGAGGTGCACGAGCCTGGAGGCACCGTGCACCTCTGAACCCACTCCTCTCCCGGCTGGCCGCTAATGTAAGTAAATGTGCGGGTTGGCCGGTGTGGGGGTGGGTATGAGACACGCGTGACACAACTAGGGATGCCAATCCCGGGATCCTGGGAATCCCGGGATTGGGCATTTTTCAATCCCGGATCCCAGGCTTAAAAAATGCCCTGGGATTGGCATCCCTACTCCCACTGTCCTCTTCCTGTTGCCTGAACATGCAGTAAAATCTTGACTATGTATTGTCAATGACTGCACATTAAGTTGGGGGCTGGGTGATGTCACTGGACGGTATTGTTAACAATATCATTCAGTGTGCATGGACTAGATTGTTACTATTATAGCTACATAGACCCATGAACTTCTTTTTTGCACCTGTTAAAAAACAAAACTTTACAAAATGCTGTTCATTGAAGAAGCTCAAACTAAAGTGAAAGTCTAAAAAAAGTATTTAGATATGCTGCTGAAATGAGAAGCCGTGGAAGTAATTCATGGAAACTCTAAAGCAGCTGTGAAGATATTTTTAGATGAGATCTTACATTCAATCAAGAATGAATTACCACAAATAAATGCACACATTTTTATTAACTCTGATGCTTCTTCTGAGTTTAGTATTTCAAGATGATGATTATCTGGCATGAACAGCTAATGAAATATCGAGTTAAATTGTGGCGCTATAAATATATTTATAGTTATGGAGCATATACATCTACTCAGTTTAGAAACTATAAATGCTAAAATGTCACCAGTATGAAATTTGGTTCTACAACACATCTTAGAGGCATATTTATCAAGTATTATTTGTAGCATATCCTCCAAAAACACACATATATGGGAGGTACAGTAGCCTTATATTTATAGGATCCCAGAATCTGTGAAAATGGAGCGCCATTTCTGACCACAGGTACCATAGGTTTTTGTAGTCTAAATTCCGGAATGCAAAACATCTAAAGCTGGCATTATATGGAGGTAGCCTATGGGCTACATTTTGCAGAAACTAGCAGCAGAAGTTTCCTCCTGGTTAGTAGACCATGTATGCACAGGTGTCCCGATAGAGGAGTGAAGAATAAATACCTCACACATGGATCCCTGTCCTGGTTTGTGAACATTCCGGGGGTTGGTCCCAGTACTGTAAGTAACACCATCTCCAAATGGCATAATCCTATAGCAGTCTATTGGTTATATTATTAAAAGGAGAGGGTAATGGCGTTATAGCTTATAACAACAACGATTAAGGATTTTCAGCCCCAGGCTCATACGGCCCTTGATCTGGTTGTGCATGGTATCAGCATCTGGTGCCAAAGTTAAGCTTTTCAGATGTTTGTATTTTGGGGTGTGTTATGCCGTTACGACAGTCGGGATCCCGGCAGTCATTAGCCCGATGTCGGGATTCCAACTGACCGGACTCAGACAGCGTGGCCAGTGCAACAAAGCCCCTTGCGGGCTCACCACGCTGCGGGCACGGTGGCTCGATACGCTCGCCACCAATTCTATTCTCCCTCTATGTGGGTCGTGGATCCCCACGAGGGAGAATAGCCGACGGCCGTCGGGAACCCGGACGTCTGTGTTTTAACAGTCGGGATCCCGGTGTCGGGTTAATGACTGTCGGGACCCCGTCCGGCACCCTGTAATTTGTTACACAGAGAGAGAGGGTGCAAATGCACTATTATTACATTATAGTATAATATATAATAAGAGGTTGTTGGTATATCATTGGCCAGTGATATTGGCCTGCCCACCAATCGCCAATTTCCCCTACCATGTATCTGTGTAGCAATACACACCTGAGGTTTGAGAATGCCTCAATCTAGATTAGCACCCCTCCCCCACCAGCCTCTATGTTTTTAAGCAGGGAACCAGCATGGACTGCACTGAGACAGAGGCATACTGTAATTCCAAGTAAGTCCTATTTATTTGTGCATAGTGTCATTGGGTTGGCATCTGGGCGTGGGGGTCCCGGGCTGCTCTGGCTGGACTGTCTCAGGGCATCACAACTTAAATACATAGTCACTTTTTATATCCTGTATGTCTATTATTTATGTATGCACTTTTTATTTCACATACTCTCTACCTTCAAACATATAGTAGGGACCTCCATTCTTATAATTTCACCACTTTACTATCCCTATTCTTTATTGTGATGCCCTGGGGGGGTCCTGGGCTGGATCAGGTTTCGGGGTTCCCTGCATCCCAGGTGGTGACCCCAGAGTGTTAGGGACCTGCTTGACAAGAGGTGACCTGGACTATTGGTGGGCAGGCCAATATCACTGGCCAATGATATACCAACAACCTCTTATTATATATTATATTATAATGTAATGATAGCATAGTGCCTTTGCACCCTCTCTCTCTGTGTAACCCATTTATTCTCAGCAGATGGCACTTTTCATTACTAAGGCAATGGAGAGATTTTTACTGTATACAGTATCCCAGTTATAAGTTGTGACACCCCCAAAATGGTAACAACACAGAAGCATTTGAGAAGCTATACCGGAAAGTTTTCACAGTACTTCACTTTATCCACATTTTGTTATGTTACAGCTTCTCTGGAGGCCACTGTGCTCATTGGGACCTTCAAAGCAGATATTTTTCTGTACCCTTCCCCAGATTTGTGCCTTGAGACAATCCTGTTTCTGAGGTCTACAGACAATCCCTTTGACTTCATGCTTGGTTTGTGCTCTGACATGCACTGTCAAGTGTGGGACCTTAATATAGACAGGTGTGTGCCTTCCCAAATCATGTCCAATCAATTGAATTTACCAGGTGGACTCCAATTAAGCTGTAGGAACATCTCAAGGATGATCAGTGGAAACAGGATGCACATGAGCTAAATTTTGAGCTTCATGCAGTGGCGTAACAATGGTGTCGCAGACCCCGCCGTGGCTTGGAGGAGCCAGCGCCGGTGGGGTCTGTGGGGCGCAGCGTAAAATACACAAGCTGCCATATAGTGATGAGCAACTCAGTCAAAGGGGAGGCGGGGGCTCCCACCCGCAGCGCTGACAGGCAGCCTGGCATCCGCCCGCAGCACTGACATCCCATCTGGCTCCCACTCGCAGCGCTGACAGGCAGCCCGGCACCCGCCCGCAGCACTGACATCCCGCATGGCTCCCACCCGCAGTGATGACATTCCGGCTTCCGCCTGCAGTGATTACAGACAGCCTGGCTACTACCCACAGTGCTGACAGCCCAGCTCCTGCGTGTATGTAAGCATATAAGTGGTGCGGGGGCACTAGAGACTTTTTGGCAGGGAGAAGCAATATTTCAAGTTACGCCACTGGCTTCATGGCTAATGCTAGTTGGTTGGATGGAATAAAAATCTAGTACTGGATGGGAGCAAATGTAATTTGTAATTAAGTAATTTGTTTCCCAACTCTAAAAATGAACAACTGTAAATCAGACAATGTACTGTTGTTGGACCTATTTGATTTAAACAATTTCACTGAATGTTTTTGTCCATTCTCCTGAGTTTGTGAGCAAATTGCTTATTGGCATTTGCCCCCATACAGTACCAGATTTTTATTCCAATCCACCAACTAGTTGGATGGTTGGAGGAAAGTTGGTCTGATGTGTGGCCAGCATAAGACTGTGAATACTTATGTACATGTGATTTCTTCGTTTTTTTTATTTTTGATAAATAAGCAAAAAATGGGTGAAAAACTATTTATCCCATTTTGAGATAAGTCTGTAATATAACAATATGTGGAAAAACTGAAGCACTGTGAATACTTTGTGGATGCACTGTACAATGGAAAAAAAATGCACTGCATCTAACATCATTGTATACAACTCTGAGTAAGATGAATTATGATTTAGTTACATTTTGTAGTTACATTTTGTGCTTTTTTTTTATAAATACACAAACGTGCATCAAGCCAGGACTAGCGTATGTCTGAAAGGGTCTACCTGGGAAGAGTCTACCTGGTATTTCACTCCTGGATCCTAACCCACTAAAATCCCAGGATTGAACCAGGGAGTGAAATCCTGGGTAGTATGCCTAAAAGGGGTATAAGTTACATTAAAATGCCTCTGCTGCGGTTTGCTACAGTGATTACATATTTTCCTTACAGATATTTCCTTGAATCAAAAGCTAGACCTTACTTGAAGTGTGCAGATGCGGAGGTGAGGGGGGGGGGGGGGGTATAGGCAGCTGTAAGCAGGATGCGGGAGACTTGCCCATTTTTCAGTGTGGCGCCGGGAGTTTCATGCAATACTTGTTAAACCTTTCCAGGAGAGTAGACATGTATGAGCTACAGTAGTACAACATGTGATCAATACTTGTCTACCCTCCTGGAACAACCTGGAGGCTCCTGGAAAGGTAGGGAATCTGTGGTTCTTCAGGGAGGGGTGGGGCTAAAATGACACAATTGCGTAATTTCAGCACATTTTAGCCCTACCCCCTTCTCAAAAACCCACAAATAGCAGCACTTGCTGTAATGGCGCCGGGGCTTAATCATGTTTGGCTCCATCACCCCCCCCCCCCCCCCCCCTTTTAGTTCCTGGAGAGGGGGGGGGGGGGGGGAGTAGGCAAGCATAGATCAATATGTTTATATATTATATGCTGTTGCTATAACTTTTTTGTTTCTTCGTGCACAACATTTTTTCTTAGGACAAAACCCTGTATTGAGCGATATATCACAATAAGAAATATGAGACCGCAGAAAACAAAAACATTTGATGAGATTTTTGTTTTTGTCTGAATAAAAACATAAAACAAGTAAGAGCCAGCTTGCACTATGAATATACTGCGACCGGATGGAAGTGAGAAACACAGAGAAGATAGATGACATTAATCTCTGGTAGATAAAAAAAACAGCACTAGTTTGGACAAGATACTTATCAGTTGTAGCACACGAGATAAATAATCTCTGGCAACATGTGCTTGTATTGTTATATCGCTACTAAAATCTGCTAAATGTTGTGTGGTAGCAAACCTAGTTTCTAGACATAGCAGATGGTGTACATATTACCATGGAGTTAATGAATAGAGGTTTCGGGTTTCCATTTGCTGTGTCTATTTTCTTACAGCCGTCCAAATTGTTGACAAAAAGTTCAATATTGTTGATTTGATCTTGTTATTTCCGAGAAAGTATTTTTTTATATACTAGAAAACCTACATGCTTTAATTAAGTGTTACGATTAAGGATTTTCTAAGTGCGGATCATCGGCTGTGTGCCACGACTTGACACGACTGCCTCTGCCAAGATAGCTGTGTGTTTGCAAATAGCAGAGGAAAGTTGCTAATCGTTAAGAGGCTCAGTCCCGTCTTTCTCTTATTCCTTACAACAAATATCTTTTCTGCATCTGTGCTTGGCATTCTGATGCCTTTACACAGTAAGCAAATAAGCTCAGTAGGGTATGGGTTTAAGGGCTTTCTTTGATGCCATCTGGCATCTAGAAATTAAACAGGAATAGGTCACTTGGATAAAGTGATTTGCCAGACAAAATGGTTAACAACTCATGAATATGACTTTTTCTATGGGAAAAAGGGAAAAAGCCATAATGAATCCTGTCAGGGAGGGGCTGTTTGTTGTGTGGCTCTCATTTGTGTCATCCGTCAGCCCTGCCCACTTCTTTTCCACTTCAATTCCATCATTATTGGGAGAAACATGTGGTTTTGTGCTATGTTAGTGTCAGCAATCTGTGCCGACGTGCCTAACAGATTTCTAATGACTTTTCAATGATAATTTACTAGGCTTTGTGCCTCGTCTCTCGCTTCCCTCCTCCTTCGTCTCATTGCTTTTTTTTGAGGAGCTGCTGACTTTTGTCCCCTTTTCGCTTCATTGCACCTATTTTCTTGGTTCCTTCGTTCTGCAAGGTCAGCTACAGCCATTCTGCTTCGTGCGTTTCCTTGCAAGGAACGAATAGAAGAGAGAGGGGGAAAAAAAAGAGAGAAAGAAGATGAGAGAATCAAAGTAGGAAACCTTTCAGTCTTAAAGGATAAGGATTAAATACATTTGCAAAAAGTATCAAGGCTTCGTAGTCTGTCACATGAGTAAAACTCATCATCTTTATCAGTACAGTGATTGCTGTAGAGTATTAACCTTAAAGCAAATGTACTGATTTGATAAAATCCTTTTATAGAGCGCCATCTCTACTTGGAATGTAGGTCTGAATTAATACGATCATCTATTTCCTGCATTTGCTGGCCAAAGACTCTGTTTTACCATGTAAACTATTGAGATTTAATCAAGACTTTGTAAACCAGATGAGAGGGGCTCTCCACTTTCATTACCCTTAGAATCAACCCAAACCCAATTACACAGTGCAGGAAGAAAGGAAATAAAATAGACATTACTATTCCTGTATGCTTAGTTCAGTCCCTTTATTAATCAGGTATGAGCTGTTTTCCTATTGGCTGGGATCCTCTGGTTTATTCAAATGACCGTTACCATGGCTAAGGACAGATATCACCAAGGGATAATGTATATTCTGTAAATGTAATCTAAAAATGCTATTATGCCCTCATCTACAAGCACGTTGCTTAGCATTGCATTATTTTCCTACATTTTCCACTGGCTAAACACAAGGTGATCCTAAGGAAGGTGCCTCTGCAGCATGCAGACGTGACTTCAGCATTAATGTATAACCTGATGTGCTGAATAATACTTTGCTTCCTTAGGGACGAACGTCTCAGTAAGTCTCAGGTGCTGGAGTAATGTGAATAGAGAGGCAGTATCCAGCTGGTCAGTCTGCAATGTCAGTTTAATTGTATTGTTAATGAAGTGAATACTACCAATTAAGCAGGGCCTAATTAGTGCATAGAATCAGTTGGTGGTTAGTCTCGTTCTGGTAGAAGCAATTAGTTAGTGGCTACATCTTTATTTTTCCCTACCGCTTTTCTTGTTGCAATCCCAGCTTTTAAGATTCAGTTGAGAGATTTTTTTGGTCCCATGTTTCAATACAGACCAATGCACAGTAAAATTTGTATTTAAAATGTAATTCTGTTTATTAGCTGCTCATTATAGAAGAAGAACCTTAAGATGCAAGAAATTAAAGCCAAGTTCATTATACATATCGTGTGGGAATAAACTTGCGCTAAGGTTTGTTTAGTCATGACCCTGAAAACAGTGGCGTAAGTTCGTCCCAGTTGCCCAAAGGCAAGATATATATTAATCCACCTCCCCCTGCCCCACACACACACACACACACACACCACCTTATATAAAGATTTAATAAAGAACGCATATAAATATAAAGAACACACACACTATATCTGTATCTATCAAAGAACAATCCAGAAAATATTTCTAGAAATCTTATTATCTTATAATCTTATTGCACTACATTAATTGACATTATTATTTATATTGGATGAGCAATTAGCTCAATTAGTAAGGTTTCTGCTTTTAGTAGAACAGGTCATGGGTGTGACACTTGCAAAAATTATATTTAGAATAAAGATTGTGACGTGTATTGTCCTGCTAGCAGGGGGAGTGTACCAGAGAAGTGATATCAATGGCTTTAAATTAACTAATTCAAACTTGCAGGGAAAGTGAGATGCCCCCATTGTGAGCTGGAGCCCGGCGGCAGAGGACTCCATTGCCTGCCAGTGTTACTCCCCTGCCTGAAAATTATTTTAAAATGTTCCAACTATGTAGAGGAATGAGAACACATTTCCTACTTGAACACATAAATGGATGGCTTTTATTTTCCTACTTGGCATGGATAATGGCTTCCATCTTCAACCTTTGCAGTATTGTTTGCCTTACTACAATATAATTTGAGTCTCATTCATGAACATCGTCAGTAGGATCTTTCCTTTCTTTTATTTGCATACATCTTATAATTTCCTACAGGTATAGGGTTTATGCTGGTAATGATGTGTGACTTTATGTTCATATGGTAATGATGAAGCATTACTTCTCTTGTTGTTGTTTTTGTCATTAAAATGAAGTTTATCTGAAGTTTACCAACTTAATTTCTGGGTAGTCTATGTATGTCTCAAGCTTTCAGATACTATCACGCAGTGAAATGACCACAATTTACTGCAGAGTACAGCAGATCAGCCTCCTAGGAAATGCCATATCTCATTGCATAGGCCACAGGCTTTTTTGAAAATGAAAAATCCATGTGAGAATCAGACATAATTCACCTGCCACAGAGTGGAAAATTGAATGCAACAAAAGTGTAAAAAGCCAGGAGTGACTCCTTATCACATATACTGTATGTATGAGCTCATCCAGGAGACTTTTATATTAATACTTGTGTGCTACATTATTTGTGTTGTATAGACTGTAAGGGCCAGATGGTTCTGGGATAATGGTTTGATAATTTCTTGGTCGACAGTCGCCAGATCGAACCACTATTGGTCAACGGTTACTAGACCCCTAAGAGTGGTTGCCATATCTTAGGTTGATGGTGACAGAATGTTGATACAAGTTAAAGGTCTACATGTACATGGGCGACACTTTTGGTGTCTATGGGGCACAGGGCCCGAAGCATGGCACACTGTTATAATCCAACTCTATGCCCACTTGGATAGTAAAGTATGAACCAAGTCGGTCTAAACCCCTCCAAAAATGGGGCGTGGCTTGGCCGGCAATGTGAGCGGATGCGGGGACTGAAAGCTCTGTGTACATCCTTTTAATATATCCTCCCCCGAGACCCGTGTAATCTCGCTACTGATTGCTGCTGGCCCCGGAGCTGCTCCTGTGCTCCCTGCACTAACTGTGAATCTCCGTGGCAGCATGTGGAGACTTGGCTGATCTGCAGGGCCTGCTCCGATCTGTGAGTCCTCTCTCCTGTGTGCAGGCGCCATTTTGGGAGCTCCATCGGCTCTGGCTGGGTACCGGCACTTCTGGAGTGCAAACCCATAATTTGAATACACGGGACCTACTGCCTGGTGATCTGGTGGGTGGGGACGCCCGGAGACCCTCCGGTGAATTAGCGGTAAGAGGCGGGAGCTGTCTCTATTGAGGCGTGCTGCTTGGCAACACGGAGGGGCCGGCGCCATCTTGTCTGCCCAACTCCTGGGTTGCGGTGCCTGCGACGAGTTGATCCTGTCTCCGCTGGACTCAACAGGCACTCCTGAATATCTGGAATCTACAGTGTGAGGTCTGCATTAGGGTGAGGTGCTGACTTCTGATACAGCTACTTGACATTTACTAGACTATATCTGTGACGAGATCTGGAGTGAGTGACACTGTTATAGCCTGCTTGCCTGCTCATTATTATTCGACTACTGCACTTGGCTCCTTTGAAGCTGAGGGTGGATTTTACTCGAAATATTCATATTCCTATCCACTCTGCACTACACAAGATTATGGAACTATCCGTTAAACAAATCATCCTGGCGATCCAAGCCTCCACTTCCAGGTTACTAAAAAAGTTTGAAGATATACGATATGGGACTCCTCCTCCTGCTTGTCCCCCTGTGGATACTGTGGAGGATATGGGGATCGTAGAGGGTGACCTGCATATATACACCATATCTGGGAACCTTATGCCTCATATAACAGCTCCGGATATGCGTTTTTTCTTGGCTAATCCTGCAATAAAAATTTTGGGGGACGTTATGGATCTCTGGGACCTTTTGCTAGTCACCATTGATTGTTTCCCGGTTTATTTCCTCTGAGTTGCTGAACCCAAATTTCTCATTACCACTTCTTCTCCTTTCCTTTTTGGACTTGAAGACTGGCCGGATTAATGTTCTCTACTATACCGCGGCCCATTCACGGCACCGAAAACTGTCCGGACTAGATCCTGTAATATAGCACCCTGGGATGCTCACTTCCTATCTTGTTCTATTTTATTACTTTTTCAATAGAACACTGTTATATATATATATATATATATATCCTGCTTTTATTTTCTTATTGTCACAGGAACTATATGTATGCTACAGTATACCCTTGAATATTGTATGTAAAATACACATATCTCCTGTGTTAGTGCTGGCTTCTGCCTATCCTAGCTTAAGATCCTTCTTCTTTTGCCCTAACTACTCATCCGATAAACTAGAAAGAGTTGGGATAAGCCCAATATAGGCACCACTGGTGTGAAGAGGGTAAAGAAGTGTGCGTCCCTTATAGGGAGGTACTGTTCCTCTTCTCCGTGTCAGTAAACCAGGGGTTAACCAGACCGACAGGTTTGAAATCAGCATATACCCTTGACGTTCTTATTTTTCGGAGAAGAGGAACGGTACCTCCCTATAAGGGACGCACACTTCTTTACCCTCTTCACACCAGTGGCGCCTATATTGGGCTTATCCCAACTCTTTCTATTTTGCACTTTCTTTAAAACAGGTGGGAGGACACCTGAAGGGATAACCCACTTGGGCTGCCTATACGCTCACTGGGAGGGACTCATACACCTTCCTTTCTCATCCGATAAACTATTCTGTTCATAAGGGGGGAGGGGGATGGGGGGGAGCGGTACTAGTTGGTAGCATAGTAGTATAGTTAGATGGGGGGTACAGTTAAGTTATGGGCTCCAGGTACACCTCAGTTGGGGATGGGTAGTACAGGGTGGGGGATTTTAGTGGAGGGTTGTTTTGGTCGTTAGGGGGGGGGGGTGGTTTGCTTTGGGTTGGGGGTTAAGGGATGGGTTGCTTCACTAGGGGTTTATTTTTATTGTTATGGGTTGATGATGCTATAGTATCAATAATATTTTTTGGCATTTCTTTTTGCTTCGATATGTAAAATTGAACTTTTTCTATACAACATATGTGATTATGCATGGTATATTAAGATATGTTTGCATTGTATGCACTCCTGTTTTATTACATTATACACATGCCCGACTGGCGACTTCGGGTATTTCTTATTCACTATATGCAGTCAGTGCTCTTTACATCCTGTTACGAATATATACTGAATAATCATCTTATTGCTTTATGATACATCCTTTCGCTCAATTGCTATATGCCATATGTATGCTGTAGTGTCTACCCGCTTGGGTTTGGGTTATTATTTGTACTTTGCAAAAATCAATAAAAACTATTAAATGGTACTTGTTTCCTATCTGGGCGCCCACGATCAAAATCGCGGTCATCGGGGGTAAAAATCGCGGTGATCGCGGTCATCGCGGGCATCGCGGGTAAAATTGGATGGTCGCGATGCCCGCGATGACCGCGATCACCGCGATTTTCCCATAGGGAACAATGTTAAAAAGGCTGATTGACCGCGATTTCACTGTTAAATGGCTCAATTGACCCGATTTGGCCATATTAACCCTGAATTAGGCCCAATTAACCCTTAAATGTCCCCACCAATTTTTGACGCCACCCCACGATCCACGCCAACCCGAAGCGTGGCGAGCGCAGCGAGCCCGCGAGGGGCGGCGGTACGCGTCCTCCGACCTTTTCATGCCCTACTATCCACTAGGGCGTGGTGTGAGAATATAATAGTGTGGCGAGCGCAGCGAGCCACCGAGCCCGAAGCGTGGCGAGCGCAGCGAGCCCCGCGAGGGGACGCGGATACCTTCACTGTGAAGGCCGCGAGGGGACGCGCATAATTGTGCAGGTATCCGCGTCCCCTCGCGGGGCTCGCTGCGCTCGCCACGCTTCGGGCTCGGTGGCTCGCTGCGCTCGCCACACTATTATATTCTCACACCACGCCCTAGTGGATAGTAGGGCATGAAAAGGTCGGAGGACGCGTACCGCCGCCCCTCGCGGGCTCGCTGCGCTCGCCACGCTTCGGGTTGGCGTCGATCGTGGGGTGGCGTCAAAAATTTGGGGGGACATTTAAGGGTTAATGGGCTCTGTGGCCCATTTAACATTGATTCCTATGGCCAAATCGGGTGGATTGAGGCATTTAACAGTAAAATCGGGTCCATCGCGGCTTTTAACATTGATTCCTATGGGAAATCGTGAGCATCGCGTCGCGGGCATCGCGGGTACATTTATGGCCGGCCGCGACGCGACCGACACGATTTCCAAGTTTAACATTGGTTTCAATGGGAAATCGCGGGCATCGCGTCGGTCGCGTCGCGGCCATACATAAATGTACCCGCGATGCCCGCGACGGGCGCCCAGATAGGAAACAAGTACCTATTAAATTTTAAAAAAAAACCTCCAAAAATGAAAAACTTGTGTCGACCATGTACATGTCAACAAAAAGCATGTGTCGACCTTCTATCATTGTCGACCTAGGGTATGTCAACCATTCTTAGGAGTCAACCAGGTCACTGTCAACCTTGACATTGTCGACCCAGGAACCAGATACCGGGTCAGATGTATCAAGCTACAAAAAGTGATAAAGTGGAGAGTGCTAAACATCAGCCCCTACCTTTCATTTTTCAAACCCAGCCTGTAACATGGCGGTTAGGAGCTGACTGGCTGGCTCTTTATCACTCTATACTTTATCACTTTTTGAAGCTTGATACATCTGACCCAAAGAGTGATATTCAATTGTTTCTGCCTGTTTCTGTGCCCCCTCTGATGGTATTCAATTGTTTCTGCTGACTGGCTTGCTAACATAATTTCCGCTTACTACACCAGGATGGGTCAAGCTGAAATGTCCAAAAGGTCACCTGTTTATGTGCTAAACCCAACCCTAATGCGTGTGATATACATGGAAAAAATTATCAATTGAATATCTCCCTGAAATCTCCTGTCACCGTAGATGGGAGATCGGATGCAATATAACATGCTGTAAAAGATGTCAAAGTTAATCTCCTCTCTAGGAAAATAGGAGCAGGGGTTAAATTACTGTATAGAATCAGTATGATTTGCCAACATTCGCAATGTTGACAATCACATTGGAGGAGATGTACGAAGCCTTAAGCCCTGTACACATGGGTCAGTTTCAGCCAATATCGCCGGAGATATGCGCAGAGGAACTCCCAGGTCTTAGACCTGGAAGTCCAGCGACGGCGCCGCATTGCAAGGGACAGCTCTTATCGCAGTGATGTCCCTTGCGTTACTAATCGCATATGTTAGTGCATATTCGATTAGTAAGAATGCGGTAGCTGGTGGAGGGGGTATTGTTAGTACATCCCGCCCTGAGTGACAGGACTGAAGGGAATGAGAGGTGTAGGGGGTAAGACATGCAGTTGGTGTGGGGTAAGCAGACCCAGAGAGGGTTGCAGTGAGTAAGAGGACAAGGAATTAAGGCATTGGGCCAAATTCAGACCCCATCTCAAAGCACCTTTGTTTTCAATTGGACAAAACCATGTGCACTGCAGGTGGGGCAGATGTAACATGTGCTGAGAGAGTTACATTCGGGCGGGGTGTGTTCAAACTGAAATCTATATTGGAGTGTAAAAATAAAGCAGCCAGTATTTATCCTGCACAGAAACTAAATAACTCTCCCAAGTCTAACTCTCTCTGCACATGTTACATCTGCCCCACCTGCAGTGCACATGGTTTTGATGCTTCGGGATCATGTCTGAATAACTCCCAGAGATAAGTGGGGTAAGGGGCATGGTAGCAGGGAGCCTGAGGCACATGTTCTGTGTGATGGAAACAGGGAGTGAGACATGCATGTGGTGAGAGGACCAGGGGGTGAGATAGGAATGGAGTGAGTGAGAGGTGCATGATCTGAATAACTACAGCAGATGGAGACTAATGTAGGTGGCGATAGGACCAGAAAGTGAGAGAGATGGTAACAGTGAGGTACATGGTCTGAGTGATGGAAGCAGGCAGTGAGTAATGTAGGTGGTAGGACAAAGATGGAGCTGGCATTACCCTCTGAAACAAGGTTTTTAACCACATTTCTTCTTTAGTATATTCCACTCTGAATGAGGGAAGCAGGAAGTGAGTAATGTAGTGGGTGAGATGGCTACATCCAATCAGAACTGAGCTCAGCTGTGATTGGTTGAATGGTGTCCCCCAACACTTTGTTCACCCGTATTTTGGAAACCGAGACCGACTCAAAGAGGACGGCACTGGTTGTGCAAAGGACCCCAAGTTGTTGTTTTTTTTACTTTTACTGAAAAACCGCACACTCCCATTACTAAAAAAAATTGCACGTTTCTACTATATAAAAATTGCCAGAAATCGCAAGTGATTTCTGGCTTCTTCTAAAAAAATTGTACCTTGTTACATCTTTTTCATATACTGTAGGAACATTTACAACATTGAGGAAAGATGAAAACATGGCAAATAGGCTTACATCAGATAATAATAATAATAATAATAATAATAATAATATCTTTATTATCATAATATGCTCACATACATGAACATTAAACGAAATTCGATTGTGAACAGTACAAAAGATAAGAAAAAGACAATAAAAGTAAAACAACATGCGAATCAAGATCTATACCCAGTAAAAAAATTCCGACTAAGAATTTAAAACACAAATTGCTGTTGGAAAGAAGCTCTCTTTGTTAATAGATAAAGGGTGACATTCTATGGATTGAGATAAATGCGCATGTTTTTATATCGCACCACATCGCACTTTTGAAAATCGTAAGATTGGCCCGTTTTTCGCATATTTAATGAGATGCGAAAAACGGGCCAAATAGTGCGAATAGGTGCGAGTTGATGCAATTTCTTTAGTCCTGAAAATGTGCGATTTTTCATGTATGAAAATCGCACGTTTGCAGGAAATTGCAATTTAAAATAAAAAAAAACCAGCGCGGGGTCCCCCGCCAGAGCACAACCAGCCCCGGGCTCATTGAGCCGGTGCTGGTGACATAAAATCAGGGTCCCCGACAAATAGGGGTCTCCTTGATTTAATGAAACCAGCACCAGGCTCAAGGTCCGGCGCTGGTTCCCGAAATACGGGGGACAAAATGACTAGGGGTCCCCCATATTTTAAGAACCAGCCCCAGACCCAACCAGCCAGCAGGGTAATGCCACAGCCGGGGGACACTTATTATATAAGGTCCCGCGGCCAAAGCATTATCCCCCTGGCTGGTCAGCATGGGCAGGGGTCCTGGGGAAGTGGGGACCCCCCAATGAAGGGGTCCCCCCCCTCCAGGACTTACCAGCCCATGCTGAAAGTCCGGGGCTGTCCCCGATGCCCCTGGGCGGTGGGCATTGGGCTGATGCAAAGTGTAAAAAATAGAATAAAAACTATTGTTTTCTACTGTAGAACTATGAGTCCCAGCAAGCCTACCCCACATGCTGGGACTTGGAGAACCACAAGTCCCAGCATGCGGGGCATTAAAGGGCCCGCTGGCACTTGTAGTTCTACAGTACAAAAAATAGTTAAATAAAACACACTGACACCCTGAAAAATAAAAGTTTAATACACACATAACACACACACTGATACTTACCTACCTTGAGCCCGTAGGTCGGTCCCTGGATCCTGGGTCCGGGGTCCGGGGCAGAAGAGTCCGGTTCCGGGGCCTTGGTCCTGGTTCCGGGGCTGGTCCAGGGTCCTGGGCTCCAGGGCTGATGTCTCCGGGGTCCAGGATCCGAAGTAGTCCAAAAGGGGTTCCTAAGGAAGGAAATCCTACTCACCTGGTCCCCGGCGACAACCTCGGCATCCTCTCCGGCAGACGCGCTGCTCCCGGCTGGTACCCGCTCACAGACTGGAGAGGCGCAGAGATGTTCATCTTCCGCGCCTTTCCTCTGGATGTTTCTATTGGCCGCCTAGCGGCCAATCAGGAGCCGAGAAAGTCACCCAACATGTTTTATGTATATAATGTAGTGGTAAAAAGCATCTAAAATTGATCTTGGTTTTTTTCAAATACCTAAAGCTTCTGGTGTAAATCCAAAAAACCCCAACCGCTGTATACAGTTTTTCAATGCCTCCACCCCTAAATCCTACCTTGAGACTGTACCTTGAAGCAGGGCCCTTTTCCCTCCTGTTCTCACAGTCCTCTTATCTTGCACTTCAGTTACAGCTCTCTTACTCAGCTACCATCTATTCCTGCATCTCTTCTCACTTGTAATCATTCAACCCTTCCTATGACAACCAGGGCCAGATTAAGGTCTGTGGGGGCCCTGGACAACAAAATTGTGGCCCCCCACCCCCCCACAGATCACGCCGATGATTGTGTAATGACAATTGTGCTGCTAGAGAGAGAGAGATTCAAAAATCAGAAACCTACACACTAAAAGTTATTTACAGGAACATGTCCAAATCTCCAGTGATCTCATTTAGATTTCTAATATTCTCAAAATATTTTTTCTGCAATCTTTTCCATTCTAACGGTTACTGTGTGCATCATTGTATTATATAACAAGATAATAATCTGAATAATCAAGAAATATAAACATGCTGATTATGATAGTCGCACAATTTAATCATATATTTTCTTCAAGATATTTCATTTTGAATTCAATTATTTTAAACGTTTCCAATTGTTCTGTACCCAGACAATAGGAGTGACCATGGGGAGGCTGTGGCACCATAGGTCAGCATTCTTTTATTGGTTGCCTGAATGAGACATTAATGTTTGTGCTTGTTTTGTACAATGAGAATTCTGTCCACTGTGACACTTTATTTATATTTGTTTGATATGGATATGTGCCAAGAGTTTCTACAGACATGTAATGATGGCATCCGTTATATAGATAATGGAATCCTGTTCTCCCCTGAATGGCCTTTCACTACAATCCATTTTCTATATAGACGTTAGTCTGATGTTAATATGGAGATGACTCTTTACAGTAATAAGTATAGGAACCTGTCATCTTTTACTGAAGTGACTAGCAATCTATCAATATCTTTGTGCTGTATTGGAAATATTTGCACTGAACCAGGTGAAAGTTTACATCAGATTAAAATAATGACCACAAGATACAAGGAGAGGTATGACATCTTTCCCACAACTTGCAATCAAGCTTTTTATATAGAATCTTGTTGGTCCTTTCTTGTGTTTAATAATCACCCATGGCTAGATGAGCTATTTTTAATTATTTTTTTACTGTATGAACTGACAAATAATTAGATCCCCATGTGATGCAGAGAACAAAATACATATTCAAGGTCTAATTTGTGATTGAGTTTAATAAAGTCAGATTTTGTGTCAAAATATGAAACTTTCCATTTTCCCAGGAGATGTTGTCTCTTTTTATGTCTGAATTACTGTAGGTTAACAATTATTTAAAATACAAAAAAATAAAAATAAAATAAAAACATATAAATATAATATAAACATTTTCTTAGTAAAAAAAAAAAAAAAAGAAATATTGGCATCTTTGATATTGGACAGGAGGGATTGGGTATTTGTTGGAGAGAATAGTTAAGTCATACCCCTTTTCCACTAGCAACCTGGGTCAGACGACGGTAATTTGTACACGGATCTATACCGGGTTGGACC
Organism: Crinia signifera; assembly: GCF_055691185.1. NCBI lineage: Eukaryota > Metazoa > Chordata > Amphibia > Anura > Myobatrachidae > Crinia > Crinia signifera. Next base: position 308,995,455 of record NC_139218.1, on the reverse strand, counting down.
TGGGTTTAGGACACATTTCCACTACAGTGCTACCCAGTAAATTGCTGGATCAGCCCCGTTTACAATTAACCCGGGTAAGGCCTGATTTTTCCCTATAGATTACATTTTAAAGGGCTTTACCAAGGGGGAGGTCACAAAACAGGGCCACCATTACAGAAAAGGGCCACCATTAAAGAAAACATTTCCTGATTAAAGAAGAAACCACAAATATTTATTTGAAAAGTTTGTGCTTTTATTTTAGTCCCAAATATTCAAAATGAAACCTTTTCCAAAGTGTCTTCACATATAGTATACCTGAGCCATTGGTGTTCCTAGACATGTACAAAATGCACATAAATATGTACCAAATGCACAAAAAATGCCCCAGAAGCTCAGATCAGCTCTGTTTTTCCAATATACCGGGTTAGGAGCATTTCCACTACCCCTCGACCAGGTCTAACCATGATCATTAGATTGCCAATTGGGGTTGGATTGCCGGGGAATCCAAACCAGGTTATTTGACATGGGGGCATTTCCACTAGCAGAACACCCAGGTAGATGTGCGTCCCCGCTGAAATTACCTGGTTATTTCTTCTAGTGGAAAAGGGGTATCAGTTTTTCTAAGATACTTTTTTTTTATGGATTTCTGAAAGTCTTGTGCTTTCCTAAAGTTTGCTGTATTTCTTGATTTAAGTCTTAAGCTGGCCATACATCAGGACGACCAGCATCTGATCCGAGTCGTTTAAATATTTCTCCTCGACAGCTTCCCAGACACAGATCTAAAGTAAGATCTGAAACTCCCAGCATACTGGTCATTAGCAGCATCTTCAGATCTTACGTGCAATACATAAGATCTGAGGATCCATCTTACGACCTGCGGACCCACGCATTATATGGAAACACCTCACAATGTGCACTCAAAACACACACAATGCACGACATGACCCGTCAAAATCATGCGTTCTGGCCTGTTTGGCCAGCTTTATTGTTCTACATGACAGATTAGTATGACTGGGTGGAGAATTTATGGTAATTTATTTATTGGGTGTCACAGTACTCCAGGAAGTGGCAGATGAGAAACAAAGGAGTTTAATGGAGGCAGCTGTTGACAATGGCTACTTAGTCAAAATAATGTGTGAGTACAGAATTAAATTCACTGCAGTATGGGAGTTATCCAGGTTGGATCCATAAGCGATTATCGGGAAAATGCGCATGTGCAAAATGGGTACGATCACATCCCAGAAATGCGAATGCCTCTGCGTGATTACACTGAGGGAAAGAATACAGGGAAGAAGAGGAGCCACGGGGTAAAGGACATGGGGTGGGAGCGGAGAAAGCATTGGAGAGGACATCGGAGGAGAGGCTTTGGAGAGGGGTGGACTCCAGAGGAGAGAATTTAGAGAGGTAGTAGATACTGCGTTAAGAGGATGCCTGGCTGGACAAAAGAAGAGAAGAAAGGAAAGAGAATGTAGAAAGGGACCTGAGAGAAGCAGCATCAGGGAGTGAATTCCCTGCTGTCATGGGACCAATCCATGCACTCAGTGCCGGCTCTTTGAACTGGAGTGTTGAAAAAACAGGAAATGTAGTTGGCACTTCCAATGGGCTGTATCTGCAGAAAAAGTAGATTTTTAGATGCAATAATTCAGAAAAAGAGACCAGATGCATGCCTCCCCTATACCTACATACATTGAACTTTCCTTGAGTACAATACATTATGTAATAAATACATATATAATTCATTAGCACTCCACATGTTTTTTTTCATGATAAAAAGGCCTTATAATGTAAATTGTGGTCTTTTTGTGTTAATTAACACACTGTCCTAATTATAACCAGATTTTGGGAAGATAGGCAGCAAATATACCATTGAGTCTCAATTGACAGTTGTGGAATAAGATTTTCTACACTAATTGCAGTATACACTGTGTGAGATTCACACATACAGTAGAGAGATGTACCTGAAGGGCAAAATGGCATGGAAGATTTGATACAGCCACAATCAGTAGCTCCCCTTTTCTATTTATAGTGTAGCTGATCAGTATAACTTTGATTTTACCAAAAAATGTACATACTCTATAAGGATAATTCAATAAGCATTTATTTTCCAAATGGCTGACCTTCGGCGACTTTCAGCTGTTTTGAAACTGTATTTTAATTGTTCAGGTCATGACATATAAAATACAGACACAGACAAGTGACACATAAAAGTGTATATCCTGCTACTATGCCCATGATCCACATAAATACTATATCTTAGACCAGGCATTCCCAAACACGGTCCTCAAGGCACACCAACAGTGCACGTTTTGTAGATATCCAGGCTTGAGCACAGGTGACTTAATTAGTATCTGAGGGATTCTGATTAAACCATCTGTGCTGAAGCCTTGAGGACCGTGGTTGGGAATGCCTGTCTTAGAATTATGATAAGGTGAGTCTAGACCAAACTGTGGGCAACTTATATAATGTATACCCAATACTTTAGATAATCTTGTTAGATAATAGATAACTTTAGTTAATGCCACTGTTCCTCCTGACTAGGGAAACAGATGCAGTATTTGTGTGTTATACATTTATAGCACATTTAACACTTGAGAAACATTTGTTCAATATGTTGTTGCTTTCTTGTAAACACATGGATTGCAATGAGCCTGTAACCATGAAGTCAGTAACATCCCATAAACGGCATTGGAGCATGTAGTTAATACAGCAAATCATCCCTCATCTTCCCATCTTGAAGTACCGATAGTTTATCACAAGCAATTTTAATAACCTTCTGATCTGTTAGGCGATCCAGGGACAATCTTCATCTAGAGTGATGGATTCTGTAGAAGCTCTGCAGCACGTTCTGCTACTCTTTCCTCCATCTGACCCTTCTCTCCTCCTCCGTATGTTACAGAGCAGTGCGGTCTAGAATTAGAGCCTGGAACAGACAGTATATTCCAATGACATACTCTATTAGCCAACTCACTTGTCCAAGTCAGTTTTTTTTAGGTTTTACAATCCACCACTTGATTCTTTGCATAATTTCAAATTTAAATAAAATAATTTGGTACTTATGTAATATCTGGACTCCCGTTTTTCTTATGAGACAGCGTCCCCTCGCGGGGCACGCTGCGCTCGCCACGCTTCGGGCACGGTGGCTCGCTGCGCTCGCCACACTATATAAAATCAACTCCATGCGTAGTTGGATAGTAGGGGTATGAAAAAATGGGGTGCATTTAACATGGGAGCCCAGATAATACATAAGTACCAATAATTTAGTTTATAAAAATCCAAATTACGTTTCAGAAATGTTATAAGGTGGCTTCATATGCTTGTGGGCCGCATGGACGTGCGGTGAGGTAAATGGCTCAAAAGTCCCTGGCAAGTACTAGAGACAGATATTAACACAATATATGAGCCATGGGGTACATGCCGGCATTATACACATGGGCAGCAGTATACACTGCTGGAGATTTGCTGAGTTTTGATAAGAGATGTGCAGAAAAGAAAGCCAGGTGAGGCACTGCCTCACCGGCCATAGACTTTTTACTTCAGAGTTTTGACTATAAAAATGATTAGAATGATAAAAATAAGAATTTTTAAAAATATTCTTTATATTTTTGACATACTTTATAAATTCAAAACTCTGGCATATACCCTAGTATCACAGGAAAGGCTGTGCCTCACCTGCCTCACCCCACTGCATGCCACTGGTGGGCAGTTACATAGAGGTACTAATGGGCCATTACATACAACTGATGGACAGTTACATAGAAGCGCCGGTTGGCAATTACATAGAAGCGCTGGTGGGCAGTTACATAGACTTATTGGTATGTATTAACATAAAGGTACTGGTGGGCAGTTATATAGAAGCTCCAGGGGCAGTTACATAGATGTATTGTTGGGTAGTAACATAGAAGTACTGGTCTGTAGTAACATAGTAGTGCTGGTCTGTAGTAACATAGAAGTACTGGTGGGAAATTATACAGAAGTATTTGTGGGCAGTTACACAGATGTGCTGCTGGGCAGCTACACAGAAGTATTTGTGGGCAGTTACACAGATGTGCTGCTGGGCAGCTACACAGAAGTATTGGTGGCTAGGATCATGGACGTTCTGGTGGGCAGCTACACAGAAGTATTGGTGGGTAGTAACATGGGCGTTCTGGTCGGCAGCTACACAGAAGTATTGGTGGGTAGTAACATGGACGTTCTGGTGGGCAGCTACACAGAAGTATTGGTGGGTAGTAACATGGAACTTCTGGTGGGCAGCTACACAGAAGTATTGGTGGGTAGTAACATGGACGTTCTGGTGGGCAGCTACACAGAACTATTGGTGGGTAGTAACATGGACGTTCTGGTGGGCAGCTACACAGAAGTATTGGTGGGTAGTAACATGGACGTTCTGGTCGGCAGCTACACAGAAGTATTGGTGGGTAGTAACATGGACGTTCTGGTAGGCAGCTACACAGAAGTATTGGTGGGTAGTAACATGGACGTTCTGGTGGGCAGCTACACAGAAGTATTGGTGGGTAGTAACATGGACGTTCTGGTGGGCAGCTACACAGAAGTATTGGTGGGTAGTAACATGGACGATCTGGTGGGCAGCTAGACAGAAGTATTGGTGGGTAGTAACATGGACGTTCTGGTGGGCAGCTACACAGAAGTATTGGTGGGTAGTAACATGGACGATCTGGTGGGCAGCTAGACAGAAGTATTGGTGGGTAGTAACATGGACGTTCTGGTGGGCAGCTACACAGAAGTATTGGTGGGTAGTAACATGGACGATCTGGTGGGCAGCTAGACAGAAGTATTGGTGGGTAGTAACATGGACGTTCTGGTGGGCAGCTACACAGAAGTATTGGTGGGTAGTAACATGGACGATCTGGTGGGCAGCTAGACAGAAGTATTGGTGGGTAGTAACATGGACGTTCTGGTGGGCAGCTACACAGAAGTATTGGTGGGTAGTAACATGGACGTTCTGGTGGGCAGCTACACAGAAGTATTGGTGGGTAGTAACATGGACGTTCTGGTCGGCAGCTACACAGAAGTATTGGTGGGTAGTAACATGGACGTTCTGGTCGGCAGCTACACAGAAGTATTGGTGGATAGTAACATGGAACTTCTGGTGGGCAGCTACACAGAAGTATTGGTGGGTAGTAACATGGACGTTCTGGTGGGCAGCTACACAGAAGTACTGGTGGGCAGTTACATACAAGTTCTATGGGTAGTAACATACAGTAGAAGCACTAGCGGGCACTTACAGTACATAGTAGTGTGGGTGAGCAACTAGTATTATACAATATAAAATAGTTATCTAAGAAAATTCTACGTGCTATTGCTTAATAGCACCAAAGTCAGCAAATGTTTGCTAGAATTGTTTGTTGCAAATGCATCAGGGAGAGAATATCAGAATCTTCGATTTAAAAGAGCAGATCTGGCAGACATGTATCACCTGTCAGCCTCTTCTTGGATTATTATAATCTGTAGAATATAGATATTTGAATAACACTGTTCTTTGTATTATTTGATACTTTCCAGTTATACAGTGATATTGTCTAGCAGCATGGTCACTACACTGCAATTGTATAATGTGTCTTGATCTGGATGCTGAATACATTTAATGGGTTCAGGGTTAATGGATGATGAGAGTAGGAAGGACTGCTGTAGGCAGGGCCGTCTTTCCCATTGGGCTTAATGGGCAGTTGCCCAGGGGCCCAAGGGTTGTAGGGGCCCACCCCAATGGGGAAGACAGCACTGTCCTGGGGAATGGCGGCGGGTGATGGGAAACCAGGCAGCGACTGTCAGAGGTGACGCAACAGCGGCGGTGATCCAGGCAGCGGGGGGCTTGATGTAGCAATCTGGGTGGGTTGTGTCGGGGATCTGGGCAGCAGCTGTCAGCGGCGACTCAGCAGTGATCCAGGCAGTGGGGGGCTTGATGTAGCAATCCGGGTGGCTTATGTTGGGGATTTAGGCAGCAGCTGTCAGCGGCGACTCAGCGGTGATCCAGGCAGCATGGGCTTTACGTAGCAATAAGGGCAGCGTGTGTCTGGGATCCAGGCAGCAGCTGTCAGTGGCTGTCCAGGCAGCGGCTACTCAGACCTTGATGTAGCGCTATTTGCTGAGTGGGAAGCGCTGTTAATTTTGAAAAGTCTGTCCGGACGCTGATTGGCCGGATGCTCAGCCAATTAGTGTCCAGGCAGTCTTTTCAGCACTTCCCGCCCGGTGGCAAATAGCGCTACTGTACATCAAGGTCTGAGTGAGCTGCCTGGATGTCCGCTGACAGTGGCTGCCTGGATCCCCACCACATGCCGCTTGGATAGCTAAATCAAGCTCCCAGCTCTCTCACTGCCTGGATCACTGCTGGGTCACCACTGCCTCTGCCTGGACATCCGCTGACAGTTGTGCCTGGATCCCTGCCACATGCGGCCCAGGTAGCTACTTCAAGCCCCCAGTGCCCCCTGATGCTGCTGCACATAGGTGGGTGGAGAGGTGTTGTGAGGAGGAGAGGGGGCCCTAAAAAATATTTTGCCCAGGGGCCCACTAGATGGTTAAGACGGCCCTGGCTGTAGGTATAGTTATATATAGGTATAACACACCCACTTCTCCCAGTTTCCTAGACTTAGCCCTGGGTGAAATTCAATAAGGTCATAATTAGCACATTTCTGCTATAGCACCGCATTAATGTCAAAAGCATACAGTAGCTCAGATTAGTGCTTGGCACATTTCTATGATCAACTGATTTATCTGACTTCTCACTGCACCATAATTGCCTGTCTAAAAACAAATCTTTACTTACATGTTGCATTCAAATTTGTATCCACTAATCCACTTTGAATCCAAACAGGATTTGGAGATATATGAATTACGTATTCATTTTGTAATCAATAAAATATATAGCCTGTGTTTTCTTAGAACATTTTTTGTGGACAACATATTTTCACCTTATTAGGTTCTACAAGGATCCTGTCTCTTAATGACAACAGTTTTGTACAATGTGATTATCCAAATAATTAAAAAATGTTCAACATAATTAAAGTTCATAAAGGGCATTTTATATTTGAACTTCTTTGATCACCTTGAATTCCTAAGGTTTTTATTTTAAAACAGCCAAATCATTTGTCTGTACAGAAATGATTGTTCCCGACTCAATCTATTTTGAGCAGGAGCGAAGGAAAGAGCCTACAGGGTTATTGCAAAGCACTATGAAATAAATGTTTTTTATTCTGCGTATTACTTATTTATTAAAGCTGGTGAAGCATAACTAAAAGGAAAAGGACTGAAGAATATAGAATACAATGGCCTTTATATTTTAATGGGAGATATGGCTGGAAGCTATTACTTAATTATTTAATAAATCATTTTTTTTTTTGTTCTAGCCAATCTCCAAGGTGTATTTCCTAACTTTAGAATGTTTGCTTTCAAACCTGCTTAAAACCACTTACATACCAAAAGGGGTTTGCAGCTACAAGTCACTCCTGTGGTATAATTAACCTTTGGTCTGCCGAAGGGTTGCGGAACGATGGCAAATAAATGAATTCTTGTCCCTGCCGCAATGCATTGGCTAGACACGTTATATAATCATTCCAAGTGAACAGACTTTAGAACTTGAAACTCTGTCCACGTTTGTCTATGAAATTCGGCTGCTTTTGCAGACTATCATTCCTAATATTTCCTCATCTTTAACAAATTTTTCAAGTCACTGCCTTGTTACAGTATTTCCTCTCCTGGCGTTAGATGCAGACAATTTTATTACATACCACGCTCATTAAATGAGATTATAGAAGCATGTCAAGATTGGGCTGTTTGGGATTTTTCCTTCTTCAAGTGAAAGGCAAGAACAGTTACAAAAATAGATATATGCATTTATATCTCAACACCCATAAAACCGGGGCTGTCAGGAATCGTACTTGTAAAAAAGAAACATGTCATAAATGGGGCAATGCAGTTCTAGATACATATTTATAAAACAATGGCCAAACTTAACAAATGAAAATTTAATGCTGCGGACACATTTCCCCCATAATTTTCAATAGCTTCTGGGCCTGTGCTTAGTTCACTGATGCATACAAGAAAATGGGAGCAATTTTCAATGCTTCGCTGTGTGAAAGTTGGACTACATAAAACACTTTACTGTATAGTGCTTCCTGTTTGACATCCAATTCATTAGTTGAAATGTAAGTGTAAAACGAAAATAGCATTAGGTACATCAGAGACTTGTACTTGATAGAACCGTACAGTGCTTTTGGTCTTAGAACTGACTTGCTCTTTCATTGCTTTTAAGTTTTAATATGATTTTGCAAAACTAAACTCGAATGACACTTTGTGTGCACTTGTTTGTGTGTATCAGGTAATGGAAACAAATGCATGTCCTCTGCTGGTCTACAAATGTCGGTCAGCTAACCTTATGTACTCTACTGATAATCCAAACATCTGTCAACATGACACTTCTCTAAACCATTGCATTCTGTCTCTGCAAAGGATAACACTTTATTAAAGCTCTCTGACTCTGCCTGAGATTTAAATAGCTACTTAGGACATATGGCCTTTTAAATTTGCATATTTAGGAATAAATTACACAATTTCTAGTAGTTCGACTCATTTAAGAAGCATTATTAACAATAATTTATTCTATCACAAATCATTTTACAATTATAATGCTAGCTATGCTACTGATTGTGAGAATCTACATATGCAGTTTATGTACACAACAGTTGGTACTTCTATATAGTAGTGAATAGATTTTTCAGTATCTGCCTACTGGCAGTGTATCGGTTGGCAGATTATTAGCAGGGGTGTGTTCACCCTGAGTTCCATTAATACATCATTGGTACCTTTCAAGTGTTGTATATAGTACAAGCAGGTGTAGCATTGAACCACTCATTTCTGTTCTGTGTTATCGGTGTTGTAACTGTCTTTTTATCTATGTTTTCTGGCTTGTCTGTTACATTGTTTTTGTAGTATTTGCCAGGAATAAAATAAATAAGGACAAAAATAAGTATGAAGAGACAGCAAATGCCGTCATTTCACTTTGAGCACATCAGAGCTCATGTCCTTACGGGTGTCTAACGATTCATCAGGGCGAAACTTGATTTCTTATTGCCACGAATAGCAGCAATAAGACATTACAATGATTGGCTCTACTGGAAGGTTTCAATGTGCAAAGTAAGGACAGACATCTCTCTCTACCTCAGTCTGGTGAGAATACAAATATTTAAAGAGAAGCATCTATAGAATGTTTTACAAGTTTGACATTTAAACAAATTCTTTAGCATTAGTGATACTGCTGTAAGTAAAAGGAAGAAGAAGCCATAACAGTGGCGTAACTATTATATCTGTGCCCCCCCTAAAATTTTCGGCAGCCCCTCCCTGTAAAGTTAACTACCCCCTTCCCCCTCCCTGCCTTACCCCTCTTTTCTTCCATAGCAGGGACCCGCAGGTCTTGTCTGTGGTGCGGTCCCGGCTCCCGTCCTGTCTTCTGCTGCTATGAAAATGGACCATCACAAAATGTCTGCCCCCATACAGCAGACAGTTTCAGAGAACTGTCTGCTGTATGGGGCGGACATTTAATGATGTTCCATTTTCATGTCACCATATGACAGGAGGGGAGCTGGGACCACAGCGCAGACAATGAATCTTTGGGTCCGGGCTGCAGCACAGATGCTCTGGTGGCATTTACAATAGCCCCACAGACCAGGGCAAGGGGGACAAGTGTGATGGGCCCCAGAGATATGAAGGGCCCCAGAGCTTCCATGCCTGGGCACGGCCACTGCCTGTACTAGCTGGCTTGTCAGTGACCCTTGCAGGCCGGCCGTCTACTGTGCACCATCTGTTTTTGACTGAGTCTGACTGACTCACTGTGTGCCACTGCCGTCTACTGTGTGTGTGCGCATGGCCTGGTGCGCAGGCCTGGTGGTGCTGTGGCCTCAGTCTCTGGCTCCTGTACTTGTACTTTTACTGCGTGGGTCGTCTGTTCCGCACTCTGCGAAAGGCCGGCCCTACCTGCTCGTAGTGCTCAGCATTCTTTTGTGAAAGAGACAGACCAGCAGCAGCAGGAGCCAGCAGGAAGCAGCAGTAGGAGCCAAGCCAGCAGGACTAAGACCGAGAGAAAGCAGGATCTGGAGCAGCAAAAGGTTAAATGAGGGTCATGCAGAAGAGCGTTGTGTGGATTTGAGATTAGGTGGGGGCCCCAGAAATATCATTGTACAGGGCCCCAAGATTTCTGTTGCCGGCCCTGCCGCAGACTCCCGGTTCCCGCACTTACACAGCGCCTCCCAGCTACCACTGGGTCTGCGAGGCTATTGTTACACCACTGAGCAGTAACCAACACACATTTGGACTTATACGCAAATACATAAAGCCTGCATCAATTAGTATCTAGATTGTTCCTTGCTATCCACCGTTTAGTCACAAAGTCAGCTCCTCACGTTGTGCACCCAACAAACTCACCCAGATAATGACAATTATTATGTACTACAGCTGAACAATGTTCATTATACATATGTGTAACATGTTTCTTGTGCTTATCTCATGCTCTCTCCCAGCAGGTACAACATAATTTAAGAAATAGAATTTCAGGTAACAGATATGTACAATGAGAGAACTGTCCTCAAATACATTCAGCAAACAAGTGCACCACCGTATACTGCTGTCGTCTTTCCTGGACCATTTTCCTGCAACGAGATAAGCGACAGAACCTACAGTACATCAACAGCTCTGCCTAGAGTACTCATTAGAGACTCCCGTGATGAGGAACCTGCACACAAGAACAAATAGAGCAGTTTACATATGATTACCACAATTAAATCCATTTGCTCATGCATTCATTTATTTTTTGTTTCTTATGCCTTTCTAATAGCATGGTGGGTACATATTTTGGTTGAGTTAGTTATCAACATATACAATTTAAAAGAGCAAAAAGGTGCCCATACACTAGTAAGATTTATCTTCAGATCTGGCTGGTTGGAACAAAAACATGGTTATGGATGAGTGACAGTTTGTCAGTTTTCCAACATTTCCAAGCAAATGGTCAACTGTCATTTGCTCTCATCCATAACCATGTTTTTGTTCCAACCAGCCAGATCTGAAGATAAATCTGCGAGCGTATGGCCACCTTTAGTGTGCTATGCTATGAGGTTGGTTTTGCAATGACTGAGTAGTAGGTGTTACACGTTGGGAGTGTCTGGGAAAATGCTAGGCATACCAAGCATTTTAGTATAAAATTACTTTGATTGGTGAGAGTTATGTGATGGATTTTGGACATATTTGCCCATTTATGTGTAGCCATAAACATCCATTTGCACAGCGAGCACATTCATTTGCAAGCCAGGATTTCAGTCTAGCAGGGAGGCATCTTAACTGAGTGCTGGTCTTGCAAATGCAGAGATATGTGATCAGGTCTGAATTACCCCCAATGTGACTGTGTAAAGAGCAATGCTGTTATTACAGTATTGAAAATAATGTAATTTAGGTTTCTATTATGGGTCAAACCAGGGTTGCCTACCCTCCTGGAATAGCCGGGAGGCTCCCGAAGATCGAGTCCCCCTTGCCCCCTCCCGGATTCTGAGGGTCCGTCGCACTGCCCCCCAATGTCATTCCCCCAACTGAGGCGTTCAAATATTGCAATTCGCAGGTCTCCATGGAGGGGGCGGGGCTAAAATGTCATAATTGGGACATTTTAACCACACCCCTCCGTGGAGATCTGCAAATGGCGTTATTTGCCATCCTGGGGGTGGGGCTTGATGACGTCATGCTCAAGCCCCACCCCCCTAAGTGCTGCTGAAAGTCTACTCTCAGGTCTTTTCCCAGAGAGAACACTAGAAAAGTAGGCAACCCTGGGCTAAACATAAGCATACTGTATGTAATTTGTTTGTGAGCTACAGTAAATGTTTCACAATGCTAAGTTTGTGGGTTAAAGACTCCCCTTCTTACAAGGACAGTGTACTGCCCAGCAGGTTTTCCATAATTATATTCTGAACATATAAAAAATTTGGAAAGCTTTTGTGGCATGTCTGGTTTGAAAAGCGTGGCTTGTAATTTGGTTAACCAAATTTACTCCGTGGTATTAACTACTTTATGCTTATTTGTTATACATCCATTCTCCAAACCTGTATTAGACAAATAAACTGAAAAATAGTAAAGCAAAATAACAAATAGCTAAAACTGTCTCAATCAATACACAAAACACAATCTATGTGCACTTTGGTCAGGCTGCATGTAGATTCTCTAAAGCAGCTCACTGGGTTACCTAATTGTTTGCTAGCAGCTAGCCTGGGCTTGCAGTGTAATAAAGTCTAGCAACAGCGATATAATACACTAATGTGTCTATATTGATTATGTTGCTATTATTAGAAATGTGACACTGTACAACAAAAGAATGTTTTCAACTGGTAAAAAAAAAAAAAAAGCTAGAGACGCACACAAAGCCAGGAAACAAAAAACACACAATGTTCCATGAAGTTCTTCATCTGTTGCTAAAATCTTTGTATCTTTAGGGATAATAAGTGATGGGATGACCTATAAATTTAGGTTTGGTATTACTGTGTTGTGCTCGGATGTGCGCAACAAATTGTGAACCCAGAACAAGGCAAAACATAATTTATAATATATATAACAATAATATATACTGCATACCTCCCAACTGACCTGATTTCCACAAGACAGTTCTGTTTTTTTTTTAAACATTGCCGCTGTCCCACCCACATGCAGCAGTGTCCCATAGTGGGGGGAGAAAGAGGGGTGGGGATATACCAGCAGCTCACAGAGGCATGACTCATAATATGGGGAATTCTTGAGAATCCGCACCCTCTTCTCCTGAGGTTACACCCCCTTTTCGGGAGTGGTCAGCTTTGCAGGAATGCTCATGTTCAAAAGTCATATGCTGTCATCGGAGAGGTTCCAAATTGTTGTGAGGTATGTATACAGTAAATTGATATTTCACATCTTTTTCCAATTTAACAGTAGCGAATGTGGAGAGAGGGTATGCCTACTATAATGCTTTTGGTATTCAGTCTGTGCAGTGGTGTTTTTTACTTATGGGCTGCAGGGCCGCCACTGTAGTGTAGCCTGATGCAGTCAGTGAGACTGCACTGGCTTCACTGTGACTGGCAGTGACTTCCTATCAGAAGTCCAACCTGCCAGTCACCAAGGTAGTCCCATTGGCAGGTGTTCCCTCCCTCATGGATGCCTTTCTGCAGGCTGCCGAGCAAAACCCAAGATTGCGCAGGCGCAGTACCTACATTGGTACTTTGCACGTGCTGGTCCAGGTGCCTGTCATTTATATTATACAGGCACCGGGACCATGATTCCCTTTTATGGGCTGTTGCCGAAGCAGCCCATAGAAGCTGCCCGCATGCGCAGTGCAGAGGTTTTTACTGCGCTTGCACCAGTCCTGGTGCCTGTCATCATAGCACAGGCACCGGGAACTCTGCGGGGACCAGGAGGAGAGGCGGCGGCGACAGGGGGGTGCCTGCATTGCAGTACCCCCACGGCAGCTGTGGCCAGAGGCAGCCCCCTCCTCCCAAAAGGTATGAGCCGCTACTGAGTCTGTGTCTCTATCATTCTGTTTACATTTTACAATTTTGTGCTGCTTGCAGTCTGTTTACACCAGTGGTGGCCAAAACAGTCCTCAAGATCTACCAACAGTTCCTGTCTCCAGGCCACATGTGGATCTGTAGAATGTGTCTGCTAGGAATTAATGCAACACATGTTTGAAAATGTGAGTTTGTTATGACTACACCTGTGCACTAGCTAGGTGGTCTGGAAAACATAAACTGTAGGTAGCTCTTCAGTTTGGCAACCCCTGATTTACACTGGTTACAGTTACTGGATTTTTGCAAGCCTGCACTGTGGGGTTACATCGAAAGGGCAACTTCAGGGGACTGCACAGTTTCATATCATTAATATATGCAGTGTGTTTAGAACAAACACACTCCTTGGGTCTAGAGGGAACCATACCGCTCATGTTGCACCAATTTTTCAGTATTCACCTCTCCGGAGTCCATAGGTATTATGGCAGCCCTTCAACGTCACAGAGAAAATGGTGCAGCTGGCATCTTCCCAGAGGTTTATGCATGCGTAATAGGGGTAATTGCCAGGAAATTACCAGGCATCAACAGAGATGCTGGCCATCCCCGGAGATGGGGCTGTCTTCAGTGCCAGCTCTCCTGCAGTGACAGGAGGAGAGTGCTGCAGGAGAGCATCACACTGCAGCATCTGGCTCCTGTCACTGCAGAAGGGCCAGGACTATGGTGTCACCCGTACTCACCTGGGTACAGGCAGGGCCGGCACCACCACTGGGCAGCTCTAGGCATTTTCCTAGGGCACCGGCCACAGGAGGGCAGCAGTTTGGAGAAGGTCACCCCCCCTGGATGGAGGTGAGTGGCGCTGGCCCCCTCCCGAGCGACTAGGTGGCCCCTCCCCACCCTTGGAGTTACTTAGCAGCACTCGCCGCAGCACCCGACACCCCCCGACACCCCCCTTCCCTGGCAACCCCCCCTGGAATGCCATCGCAATACCAGGCACACCCCCCCCGTGCCGAGCAGCCTGGGGAGCTGGTGAGGACCGGAGCACCCCCCCCCCCCCGGTGACAGTGTGTAAGCAGCACTACAGTGGGGCATTATATGTGTAAGTGGCACTACAGGGGCATTAAATGTTTAAGCGGCACTTCAAGGTTGTATTATGTGTAAAAATAGCACTTGTGGGGGCATTTCGGTGTGGCATGAATTAAGCCTTACTGTGTGTGACATGTGCAATGAATATTACATTTTGTGGCATAATGTGTAATGGGCCTTATGGTGTGTGGAATACCATGTAACGGGCATTGCGGTGTGTGTCATAATGTGGAACAATCATTATTGTGTGTGGTATAATGTGGAATGGGCATTCAGGTTTGTGTGCCATAATGTGTGAGATGCTGGGGGGTTTGACACCTTTATCACCAGCCACACACAAAAAAAAGGTACACAAACAGAAACACTCACCCTTCCTACCCCTCCTCATAAACGGTATTATTAATTGGAACGATTCAGTATTGCGGGACAGTATTCGTATTGTAATGGTAACAGACCCTGGAAAGGAGCCGAATTCGGCCCTGCTCTGATGTTAGGAGGGTCTGCGCATGTGCAAATGTGTATTTGCGCTTGTGCAGACGCCGGCATTGAACGGCTTTGGTGAGTTACACACTCGCAGACAGGGGTGGAAATGGGGCTAGCCCATGGGAAAGCAGTGAGCTGATGCCTTATGTGGGTGGGCAGCTGGCGTCACAGGATGTCAGTGCCTGGCCCCTCCTTGGCGGACACTGAAGAAAATAAAAGTCAGTTGAGACTGACGTTTATTTCCGAAGGCAGGAGAAATTATTCGATGTTTGGCGACCATCAAATGATTTCTCCTGCTAGTGGAGGCATGCGAGGGGATCCCCTTGCATGATACCGAGGGGATTCAGTGGTGGGTTGGTGGGCATTCAGCGGGGCGGCGTTTCAGTACTCTGTACGCATTGATTTTTCCTGCTTACCGAGCCAAGCTGAATCAGGGCCCAAGTGTGAGGTCTAGTATCCTGTACATGATAAGTTTAGGCAATGTATATCTGTGGGGCGATTCAATAAGGTATGCTGTTTAATGCGTGGGAATTATTCAATTATAAATAATATATAAATATAAATGATGCATTTTCTCCATGCTGCGTTAACCCATAGACTGCATATTAAGTGTCCCCGGATTGTATGGGTTACCTTTTGAATTATGCCCCAGAGAGTGCATTTGTCTTGTAGCTTCATAGGCTGCAAATTGGGGTTTATGGCCTGATTAAGGTTGGAACGGTATGGGCTGAATTCGGCCCAGTGACTAATGTTGCAGGTTTGCGCATACGCAAATAAATACATTTGCAAACCCTCCTTAAGATGAATATAATCTCTGACATTATGTTATTCCTTGTACTGATTAAGATAAGACCAAAATTGCATGGCGAGCTCCACGGTCCATGAATACTGTAAATGAATATAACTTTAAATAAGTTTAACTGGATATAATTATAGGGTATCCTTCTCTTTTTTACACTTTTGCTACATGTAAATTAAAATAGAAATAGGAGTAAAGTTCATTTTAAGCACTGAATAAGGTAATGAAAGAATTGATCATATAGAACATGGAAATCACGAGATTAGCTCAAATGTAAGATATTAGTGTATAAACACAAAAGATACTTAAATCACAATGTAAATAAGGAAGAGAGACGGTGGATCTCGCTATGCGATAAAATGGAAAACTGTAAAACAGAAATGTGGAGAATGCCAAACTACTGTTGGTTGGACAACAATTGGTTAAAATTGACTAATTTAATGTTTTTATTATATTGTTCAAAAGAAAAATTGAATAAATAAAGTCTGAATTTACATTTTCAAACTCACAGTGTGGACAGGACCATCCAGTTCACAATGATAGGAACAGCAGTACTTTTGCACCCACTACTAGTTAAAATAAGGGAACACGCAAATAATGTCACCAAAGGAGCCCTGACGGCCATTTCGGTACATCTGCACCTTCCTCATAGGGCATTAATAGTCAACTGAACCAAAAAAAACAAAACAAAAAAACAAAAAACTGAATGCCGCCGTGAAAGACTTCAAATTTCTACCATTTGATTATATACCCCCCATGAGAAGAGGGGGAGATAGACATAAAGCCCTCTTGCAAAAACAGAGTTACTGGATCTATGAGCTGAAAACCATGGCACCCATTGGCCTTAATGAGGAGTTTAATTTAGCCATGTTCTTATGAGTGAAGTGAATGGAACCAGGCTTAACTACTGTAATATAATATTACTCTGTGGATGTGTGTTGGATATACCCATATGTCACCAGTGATGATATATATATATAGTATATTATTAAGGCACTCCATCTGCCCAAACTCAAAATGAGTAGGTTCTGACTGCTCAAAAATGTTAAAATGATAGAAATAGAATTATTAAAACTTTTAAGTGTTTAGTTTTCTCTGCTGTCATTTCTATACTGTGACCAATCTCCCCCAAAAACCTTTTAAGCACAAAAGTACAATGATTAGGTCACTCTATACATCGCTTTTCACTCCTCTCATGTTGCGGTCAACTAACATCCCCCAGGTTTCTCCACCCAGTTTTGCCAATTTTCTTGGCTGTTCTGTTCCTCATCCTTTGACCTCTCTCAAGGATCTTTACTTATCTTTACTTATCTGTGTTTTCTCTCTGACTTCTTTAACTCTCATTTCCCCCTATCTTACCACCATCTACTATCCTTCACTCTCTCGTCTCCACTCCTTCTCTCACTTAAATACACCATCATCAGGTGCAGTCTCTAAACTCTTGACATAGCTGACCTTTCCACCTCACTCCATTATTTATTTTCTCCTGTATCCACCATGGCTAGTCCCTACCAAGCAGCATCTTTCTACACATCGCCCTTACCTCACACATTATTCCTTTGCCCCTGTCTCCTCTGTCCAATCTCCCATTCCAAATCCCAACCCTCGCACTCCAAACATCCAATTGCTGCTAAAGTTCTCACAAACCACCAAGCTCCTCTAAAGAATATCTTACTCTCTGGCAGACTTCATCCACGTCAAGTCTGTCCTCCCTTACTACAACTTCATCCTCTCCCCTGCAAAATAATCCCTCTACCAGTCCCCCAATCCCGATTGCCTCTTTGAAACTTTAACACTCTTCTCTTTTTCCAAAATGAAGCAATCCAACTTGAAATCTCCTCCTATCTCCTCTGGTCAGTCCACCTTGTGCTCTTTTTATGCAATTATGGTCAACGAAGTTCACACCCTCATCTAGTCTTCTCTCTCTCCACTTGCCACCTGACCACTTCTCTTCTTAGCTCCTCTACATCCTCCCCACCACTGCCTACTCCTACCTTTCTCACCTCTTCAACTTAACTCTCTCAACCAGCATCTATGCCTTAACATTCAAACATGCTTTTATCTCACCTATTCTTAAAATAATAATAAAGCCACTTTGGGTTATATAGTTATGAGTTTCTAAATTAAGAGTACAAATGTGAATAACTATCTGAGCTTCCTAATAATAGAGTAATAAGCTGACATGGAAGACTTAAAACCACACAACATTATAATAATACAAAATTATAACTAATACAAATGACTGGTTTTTAAACTGTTGCATAACACATACATTGTGCTTTCTTAATTAGTATTGGCATGGAAGAATCTGATAACACAAAAAACTAAATTAATGAATAATTACATATTTTGCATTTTTTATTCAGGTTCACATATGAAATGAATAATATACAAATATTAAATGTGATCAAAAGAAGGGTGGAGAAAGCATATTACAAGGGAGTATTAAAACTTGTTAACTGTAACTCCAAAAAGTGACAATTGTGGTATACATAACAATGCATCACCAATAACATATCAGGATAGAATCACATATATCGTAATTTTTCCTAAGATGAGTGGGATATAGAATTTGGAATCAAACATAAGTATTGTTGGGAGGGTGGAGTATGGGATAAAGAAGGGGAAGGGTGATTTTTAGGGGGGGAGAAGGTATCAGACAGCAACATTATTGTTCAACGTATAACTACAGTATTACATTTATGAATGGGAATCACTGGTAGGAGATTCCAATATTTTGCATATAGATTCTCTCAGAGTCGGAGGGCGGCTCTCAATGAACGGGGTCCATATACGATAAAACCTTGAGGCAGGGCCCTCAGAATGTCTAAGAGTATCATACCTGTCATAGTACATGTATTTCAATAACAATTGTTATACCTCAGTTACGTTGGGGGTATGGGATGTTATCCATGAGTTCAGGATTACTTTTTTTGCTTTAGTAATGGTTAGCGTTAGGATAGGGGTGAGGTGAGAGTTCACAGAGTGGAGGAGCCAATTGTCGAAATTTGCGAACAGTAGGGGTAAGGGATCTAAGTGGACTTGCACATGGAAGTTAATCCGGATAAAATAAATCAATTCA
Organism: Crinia signifera; assembly: GCF_055691185.1. Classification (NCBI taxonomy): domain Eukaryota; kingdom Metazoa; phylum Chordata; class Amphibia; order Anura; family Myobatrachidae; genus Crinia; species Crinia signifera. The sequence continues at coordinate 308,976,521 of NC_139218.1, read as the reverse complement.
TACCAAAATTTATTTGTGTTTCTGCAGGACCAAATGTTGTGGACGAGAGAAGCTGCATGAAATCTGCATTTCAAACAGGTTCCTGTCTCTTCTGGGACATAATGACTCCTTTGTTGTTGGGATATGTATGCTCTATGAACAAATTTCAAATGAACTTCATGAAGGACTAAAGGCTTTAAAATCCGAATTATTTTATGGTAGTACAGGTCGAGTATCCCGTATCCCGGCATCCATTATCCGAATTATTCCAAAAACCGTGTTTTTTGGAATCATTCGAATAAAAATTTTTTTCCCCCCTAACCCTCTTTTCATACTTACCAAGTCCCAGGGCGTCCACAGCAGGCCTCCGGCATCTTCTCCAGGGTCTCCAGCGGTCCCAGGAATGCATTGCGCGAGTGTGCGCGCGCGCCGGTGACGTCACCGGTGCGCGCGCACACCCACGCAATGCATTCCTGGGACCGCTGGAGACCCAGAGAAGATGCCGGAGGCCTGCTGTGGACGCCCGGGGACTGCGTGGACGCCGAGGGACCACCAGACACCATCAGGGGACAGGTAAGTATGGAAAAAAAAATGTATTCCAAAAACCGAAAAATTCCCCTATCCGGAATGCTCGTGGTCCCGAGCATTTCGGATAGGGGATACTCAACCTGAACATAAGAATGGTATTATAGTCTGTCAATAAAGGAATATCTGTGGACCATTAAAGTGTAAGATTTTTCCGTATACGCTCAGCAGGTAGTATTGACAATTGTTCATAGATATGTTTATTTTTGAACTTTCCCTTTTGGAATTTAGAAGCAATGTTTAGCAGCCTTGTGGAAGCCGTGGAGAGAGGGTATATAATTGGAAGAGATTGAGCATAGTGGCATAACTGGAAGAGTGGGAACGAGCTGTTTATGGGGAGGCCGTAAGTCTGCTGAACGTCAGATATAGAGTATAGTCTTCCACCAGGGTCAATGACTTGAGATATTTTCTTAAGGCCCTTGTGTTGGAGGTGATAGAAAATGGAGCTATCCACCCCTGGTGTGAACATTGGATTGCCCCAAACAGGCAGCAAAGGGAAGACCCGCGGGTCGCATCTGAGTGAGCGGGAGACAGACCACCATGCCGTATGTGAAGAGAGGAGTTTTAAGAATATGTGGGGGGGATTTTATTATGAGAGGAGTGTAGCAATGCTCCAGGAGAGAATGGGGAAAACATGGCACAGTCAATTGTGTATTCTGAGAAGTTATCAAGTTCCAGTAACCAACCCAAAGCAAAACGGCAGAGTAGGGTTTTTGTATATTGTTTTAAGTCTGGGATGTTAAGTCCTCCCATAGATTTTGGTAGATGCAGCTTATGCAAGGCAATTTTTGCCTTCTTCCCATTACACAAAAACTGTGTCATGCGAGAGTTCAATTTCTAAATATCTCTGTTTGACAATTTAATAGGTAGCATATGTATAATATACATAAGTTTAGTCAATATCATGGATTTAATGACCTCTACTCTTCCCAGCAGGGACAAAGGAAGATCTATCCAAGTGTCCATAGACTTGGACACGGACGTAATTAATGGCACGTAGTTTGAAGCGTATAACATAGATATATGTGAAGGTATTTGCACCCCCAAGTGTTTGATTTGTGTAGTTTTGCACTTTATAGTGCGGAGGTTTTCCCTGTCAGGAAAGAGTGGAGGAGGGCCTCTCAAAATCATCAGCTCTGATTTATTTATGTTTATTTTATAACCTGAAAAGGAACTACATTTTTGGATTATAGAGAAGGCTGCGGGCAGGGAGTGTTCAGGGGACGTCGAGAAAAGCAGCATAGATGTAGAATTCACGTACAACGTATTATTGAGAGTAGAGAATTTACTAGGAATGGAACCTTTATTATGTTAGTAACTGGGTTTCTCCCCATCACAAACCCCATCTGATCTTAATGTATCAAGGTTGGCAATAGGAGTTTTAACCTTTTAGCGATTATTTTAGTGAGCAATTTGTAATCAATATCGAGGAACGATATAGGGCGGTAGGAGTCAGGGTCTGAAAGGTCCCTTCCGGGATTTGGAAGTACTTTAATAGTGGCCATATTAAAAAAGGAGGGGGCTGTGTCTGTGTTAAGAATCGAGTTGTATACTGCTACTAGATTTAGGGCTATTTGGAGGCAAGTCATTTGTAATAGTCAGAGGGGGGCCTTGTAATAGTCAGAGGGGGGCCTTGATGGGCTTTAGGTTGGCTATGGCTGATTGGACTTCAGTTAGGGTAAATTCTCTACAGAGCGCATCTGCCGTGGAGGGTGATAACTGAGGGATGAGGAGACCTTCCCAGAAGTCGCCAGCATGAGCTTGATCAGAGGATGTGGCTGAGTAAAGGGAGCTATAGAATTTGTTCAGGGTATCTGCTATTTGGCTGTCGGAAGTGGTTGTGCTGCCGTCCGAATGGCGCAGTGGATGTATCACTGAAGGGGCTTGGTGGCCTTTGAGAAGATTAGAGAGTAGCTTGCTGGACTTATTCCCATATTTGTGGAATCTAGCATTGGTCACAAAAGTGTATAGGGATTCTGATTTGATAAATAATCCTCTAAATTTAGAGGTAAGACTTTCTTGGGCCTGGGTGAATTCTTTTGCTATCGTTCTTTTCTGATGGGAGGTGTGGGAGATAATTGCACCCCTGATAGTGACTTTCGAGGCCTTCCAAAATAGTGGGAAATTGGAGGTAGCTGAAGCTTGATTATCTATGGCATAGTTTACACATGCAGCCAACACGGCCGACTTCAATGAGTCTGACGCGGATAGGGATGATGGACAGCGCCAAGATACAAATGTACTTTTTTCCGGGGATAATCTTAGCCTCAGCCATACCACTGCCGATAAGGAGATTGTTTCTATCGTGGTTGTTAGAACTAACAATTACATTTAATATTATGACCAGTCAAACAAAAACTACATAACATAAACTTATTCAATTCTAAAATAGTTCTAAGCATATAATCATCATCTAAGTTGTGGATATTTCTAAGAAAAACAAAAAACAAAATAAAAAAATGTGTATGTATATATATATATATTACACAGCTTAGTGGCACTAAGTCACACATATATATATATATATATATATATGCAACAAAGCAATTTACATGCATCAATAATGCAAGTTTTGATGTTTTCGATATTTATGATTATTGATGCATGTAAATTGCTTTGTTGCACATATATATATATATATATATATATATATATATATATATATATGGTGATTTCCCTTTCCCTTTAATATTTATCTTTTTATGTATGTTCACTCTTTTGTATATATGGCACATACTTGTCTGTTGGTACACGCTCTAAAGGTGCCCATACACTAGTAAGATTTATCTTCAGATCTGGCTGGTTGAAACAAAAACATGGTTATGGATGAGTGACAGTTTTACAGCATTTCCAAGCAAATGGTCAACTGTCATTTGCTCTCATCCATAACCATGTTTTTGTTCCAACCAGCCAGATCTGAAGATAAATCTGCGTGTGTATGGCCACCTTAAGTCTTATGATCGCAGAATGCCTTGTTATATAAATGTGATCATTAATTCTGTGGCTAGCGCAATTAGCGCCTGGTGTTAGTCAGTGAGCCGCATGAGATTGTTTAGTTTGCTTTGCTAACAGTTTTGGCCGTATCTAGCCACCATACTATAACCCCGCCCACAGGGCCACCGGCGTCTAAGGCGCTGGACATGCAGTGTGGTACTCACAGGGTGATTCTCTATATAAGGTAATTATATGTTTATATGCACTGCATCCTGAAGACGGTAAATTAAAGTAACCGAAGCATTGATAATGATTGCATTACAGTAGTCACTGTCGTCATTTCTGAAAAGTTACGTGAGTGCCACTAAGCTGTGTAATATATGTGATTGCTGGGTATTTCTTTGCTATAGTGATTATAGGGGCCACCTGTCTAAATTGGTCTGCTGTTGGTTGAGTGCCGGATATACTTTGGAAGTATATATATATATATATAATCCTTCTTCACTTCAGGAGTTACTCATTTGTTAGAAGTAAGGCAGTAAGAGACGCTTTTTTTACGGTATATTGGCATATTGTAAATAGCAGGCGACAAACACTGGTAGTGGATACTGATGTGAACCTATATCCTTATCCTCCAACCTCAGTGTAGCACTCACTCATTTCAAGTGCAGCTTGGGAAGTGGACTTTATTGAAGTATGGGTGTTTATTCCTCGTTTTTATATTGCATATATTTTTTTAAATATTATACTTTGATATTTTTGGTTTGTTTGGTGGTGGGGTCGAATACTGGATGCTCTGTGGAAAAGCAGGTTTCAACGCAGTGTACACACGGCTCGACTCGGGGGCCATTGATACCGATCCAATGTTGATTCAATATCAATGGCCACCAGGACCCAGTGGGAGGGAGGGATAGCGCGAGGATGGCGATCGGGGGAGGGAGGGGGGATGGTACATTGAGCAGCATTGCACTGCCTTTGATCTGGCAGATCGAAGCTGAAATAAAATTGCCTGGCAAGTCTATTTCTGCTTTCGATCCGGATGGCGTGGGGCCACACATCGGGACCGAATCTGCATCGAATACAGCTAACACTGGTCAATTCAATGTCTATATAGTCCAAATCTAATTGAAAATTTCACTGGATCAAATCGTATGTACACAACTTAAGATAAACTTACAAGTCAAAATCACAATTTATATTAGCAAAATTGTGTTGTGTACCACTTACTCATGTGTCCTAATAATGACATTTCTCTCAGAGCAATAAGGATTCTTCTTATAGCAATGCACAAAATTATTTAAATTGCTTGTACTGTAAAACATTTTACAAACCCATAAACATGATGATATATTATTGCCTATTAATTGCCTAGTACACGCATGATTCATACAGTAAAGGTGAAGGAGCATTTCTTTTTAATATACTGTGCTTGTAGCTTTCATTTTCTCTTTTTTTTTTTACTGTAGCAGAGCCTTGGGGTCAATCCTATTAGGTGCAATGGGTGTGATGTGCTGTTGCCACTGCATTTAAAGGATTTGCATCCAGGTTATCACGGCTAATAGGATTGACCCTAGTAGAAGACTCAAGACTTAAGCCCCATACACACGATTTCAGCCAATATCGCCGGGGATATGGTCGCTGAGCTAAGCTTCCGCAACCAGCCCAGTACTGGTTGCTGGCCAGAGGAGCATGCTTCTGCGACCAACGGATTTCTCATTCAGAGACTCTATTTTCATCAGCGACATTTAAACGGGAAACTCAGCAATTTGGTCGCTGAGCGATATTAAGTCAAAATCACTCAGCGACAAATTGCACCGTGTGTACTGAGCTTTATATTACTCTTTAATATTAAAAAGTACACTGTAACTTATGCTTGCAAGAATGCTTATCAGATTTAGCAACGTTTTTACTTATACACTGTGTAAGAAATTAGGGTACTCTTTACCTAGCACGGCGCCCATCGCGACCATCGCGACCATCGCATGCACTAAAAAACGGGTGCGATGCGATGCCCGCGATGGCCGCGATTTCCCATAGGGACCAATGTTAAAAATCAGATTGGTCGCGATTTTAGTGTTAAAAGTCAGATTGGTCGCGATTTTTACATAGGAATCAATGTTAAATGGGCCACAGAGCCCTAATAGTCCCCCTGAAGTGTGAAATGGCCCCCACAATTTTTAACGCCACCCCACGATCAACGTGAACCCGAAGCGTGGCGAGCGCAGCGAGCCCGCGAGGGGCGGCGGTACGCGTCCTCCGACCTTTTCATACCCCCACTATCCACGTCGGCGTGGAGTTGAGAATAGAATAGTGTGGCGAGCGCAGCGAGCCACCGAGCCCGAAGCGTGGCGAGCGTAGCGAGCCCCGCGAGGGGACGCGGATACCTTCACAGGTAAACGCGTCCCCTCGCGGGCTTCACAGGTGTCCGCGTCGCCACGGACACCTGTGAAGCCCGTGAGGGGACGCGTATAACTGTGAAGGTATCCGCGTCCCCTCGCGGGGCTCGCTGCGCTCGCCACGCTTCGGGCTCGGTGGCTCGCTGCGCTCGCCACACTATTCTATTCTCAACTCCACGCCGACGTGGATAGTGGGGGTATGAAAAGGTCGGAGGACGCGTACCGCCGCCCCTCGCGGGCTCGCTGCGCTCGCCACGCTTCGGGTTCACGTTGATCGTGGGGTGGCGTTAAAAATTGTGGGGGCCATTTCACACTTCAGGGGGACTATTAGGGCTCTGTGGCCCATTTAACATTGTTTCCTATGTAAAAATCGCGGGCATTGAGCCAATTAACGCTAAAATCGCGACTAATCTGACTTTTAACATTGATCCCTATGGGAAAATCGCGGGCATCGCGGGCATCGCGTCGCACCCGTTTTTGATTTACCCGCGATGCCCGCGATGCCCGCGATTTTTTACCCCCGACGCCCGCGATTGTAATCGCGGGCGCCGTGCTAGGTAAAGAGTACCGAAATTAGCATATGTTCTGAATAGTAATATGGAAATAATAAGGCATAAAAATGTATTACGGCATAACGCATTACCAAGTAAAGAACAACAAGAAAAAATTTACTTCGATAATGGTATAAATCTTTGACCATTATTTTATATCCAGTCTTCACAAACCCAACATTGCTCTTTGATGTTTTCCCAATAATTTGGTTTCCTCAGAGATTTAATTGGGCAAGTGCTGTACACTGTATGATTTCTCAACAGATTCCATAGCAATCTTTGTTTATTATATGTTATTGTAGGGCTTTAGTATAAATAGAAGGCAAATGAGCACTTATTATTTTATGCTAAATGGAACTAAGATGGGTAATTATATGTGTCTTAGTACAAATGTATTTTTAGAGGCTGAGGACATTTATGAAAATAATGTATAATTATTTATTATACATTTTTCCATCTTAGAATGAAAAAAAAAAATGTTTGATCTTCAGTGCGAGTAAAGGTTATAGACACACTTCTATCTTCATTCCTGCAGCAGTTAAAGTTTAATAACAATCTGTCATAATTCCTTATCATTAATACACAGCTTGAGACAAAATTAGAAATTCAGTTTTTGAATCTAAAAAGGAGAAAGCAAATCTGCATTTTTTTCCATCTCTCTAATTAAAATATAGAGAAAGTAGGCTGGTATGCAATTATTATACTAGATGCGTTAAGATGCAGCTATTATTTTTTTCATCCTGAAAAAAAAAATCTGTTTTCATCTAAAATTCTAATCATTTTCCCATTGGAAGTTCAGCATTTTTACCTATTTCTATAATGACTTGATTTGAGTGGGTTATGAAGTGTCATTTACTTAACAATTCTGACAGTTTGTCAGTTCATGTCGAGTCTTGCCACGTCTCAAGAACGTAGATTTTCTCTCCTTAATCTCCCTGTCTCTCTCCATGAGAACCAAAAAATGTAAATGAGGGCATTCCTCAGGGGGATAGCTGTTTCTGTTATGGAGCGTGGCAATAGAAAGCCAGAAAATGTTGCATTTCTAATGACTAGAAAAGAGGCCAAAGGGCACCTGTAGGATTAAGACCATATGTTGCATGAGCTCCTAAATGTATGCTCGGTGGAATCATATGTGTCCCTCTCATTAGTAATATTGATCGCATAGTACATAATTTTTAAATTAGAAGTGGTTACACTGCTATTGTCCAATATACAGATTGGAATTTGTTTCTAATTATCTGAGAGTAAAGAACAAATTAAAGCACGTATACAATCTGTCTAGCCAATAATGAAGTTCAGATCTATAATAATGTGCATTTAAGATTTAATCAAGTCAGCAATACAGAACATAGCAGCACTTGGCATTTGAAGACGGATAGATAGTAATACAGCGCATTTGGTTTTCCCTGAGCTCGTGTAAGAATTGATATGGAGAATCAATGAGGAAAATTAATTAAACTCATTGTTCAATTGAAAAAAAATAATAGAAGTAGTTGTTATTATAGGCCAGAATTCAATCTAACCTTATTTATTTATACACTATGCGCAATGGGAGGGGGTGGGAGGATGGGTTTTAGTGACTTATTTTCCAGTATTTGTACGTACCTAGCTTATTTAGATGTGTGCGCGGACACAATATGTGGTCATTCTATGTGGTTAATGTACTGCAAGCCTTTATGCAGTTTGGAATAAGCCACAAATACATTTTTGATGAACTGTTATAAGGCAAATCACAAAGAATTATAGCAATAAACTCTGTACCACCAACTACTAGTGATACTGTGAGAGTCTCGCGTAAGGGGCCATTTTGCTTTAGAATAACTCCCTGACCACCATCTGCTTACCCATAATGCTCCATGTCTCTGACTGGAATATGAAAGTAAATTCATGCAGGAATGCTTGTCCAATAAACTGTCAACAACTTGTTCCTCAGGAATAGACAGAGTTTCTTCTGATTGCTGGCTCATGGACGTGGGTGACTTTACTTGTTAAATTGGGTATTAATTTTTAACTCAAATCCCTCCCTCCTGCACCAATCTTTGAGCCACCCATTCATCTCCCTATACTCCCTCTGTCTCCCTGGGTTAGCTCGTGGAGCAGGCAATATTTCTGAGATTACTACCTTAGATGTACTCGCCCTAAGTTTATTGCCTAGATCCCTAAAGTCTTTTTTGAGGCTCTACCACTAAATTTTATCTTGATGCCAACATCCACCAAGACCGGTGGGTCTTCTCCAGCCCCTCCCAATAATCTGTCCACCCGGTTCGCGATATGATGTACCCGAGCACCCGGAAGACTAATGTGCGCTTATTGTGGTCCCGATAATGTTTGCCCTATCCACTTTCCTAATAATTAAATCCCCTACCACCACTTTCTGCCTTGGGCCCCTCTGAATCACCCTCCCTGCCAGAGGGGGTATTCCTCTGGTAGCTATAGGAACCCTTCCCTGCCAGCTCCTCACTCCCAACCATAGTTTCCTCGTTCCTTCGGGTGAATCTACTTGAGTTTTGTAGCTTAGAGCTTGTCTGACACTTTCTCCATCGTCTATTCCACTTAGACCATCTAACCGTTACCCAGCTACCAATCCTCTCTTCCTCGCTTGACTCAAACTCCGATCTCCTCCCCTGGGCCCCCTGTTCCTCTAATGCAGCTGCAAACTCTGCTCACGGTTAGATATATGTCTTAGTGATGCAATGTGTTGCTCAAGATCCCTGACCTGGCCTTCCAGAGCAATCACCTGCTTGGATCTGGTACAGACTTACGTCTGACAGGATGCACACTGGTGGAGATTCTCAACCATGTTCCCACTCATTTTATCTATTTTGAGAAACTGCTACTAAATCACACCACTCAGTATTAAATATCAGTACAATAGTATTAGAAAACAGTAATTAACAGTAATGAAACAAAAAAATACTTTACTGTCCTGCAGTCGCTTTGACCCTCCTCACAGTGTCTGGGTGCACTCTCTGGTGTGTGATTGTCTGTATTTATGTGAAGATTGCTATTGTGCACTGTGTGGACCCTTTAGAAGGTCAGGTACCTGGGCCTCTTCTAAGCACACCACTCTTTTTTGGATGTAATTCCACATTTAAACAATGGCACTTGAATTCGCAAGCTCAATAACTTTGCTTATCTCCTGCTGTATTATACTGCTAAAGGAGCCCATACATGCTCCGTTTTAAAGCTCCGTTCTGTACTTTTAAAGTACACATCGTATTGGATCGCATCCCTAGTGCATGCAGTGTGCATGCACTGCGATCCGATACGATGTGTACCTAGTACAAAAAGTATGTGCAGCACATACTTTTTGTACCCTACTATGTGATGCGCGGGAACGCACATCGCATAGTACAGAACGGAACCGGCGAAAACTGAGCGTGTATGGGCTCCTTAAGACTAATCAGCTACACATCTGCTTTACAATTTGAAACAAAATAATAATAATAATAATAACAACAACAACAATAATAATAATAAAAGACTATTATTACTAAATAAAGATGTTAGAGTAACTGCTTGCACACCTAAATTACATAGAAGCATTACTAAGTTTTTAGGAAATTTTTTACATAATTGAATTAGTTATACAAGCCTCATCATTTTTTACTAATTTCTAACAGAATTTTTTATTCTACTAATAAGGAAAAATCTCAGACAATTGCAATGAGATTTTTATGTGTGTGTGTGAATTACTTTCATGTTAGCATTTTCCTTGCACCATGTGTTTGTTATTGCCCCCCCAATCTTAATCAACAATATATTTTTATTCAGTGAGAAGCTGACCCATAACAAAAATGGACCATCTCAAGCTGGACCAGTCTAGAATGATCACAACTATTTAGTCTTTTCATCAGAAGGGTAGCAGCACACATCATATCATGCTACAGAAGACTTTTAAGTAAGTAAGATTTAGATAAATTGTTAAGATAATAAACATTGGTGCCATAGTGAAAGGAGGAATAAAAAAAAAACAGACAACACTCTAGAAATAGCAGTCCCCAAGAAAGCAATGCTCAAAGCAGAGATGTATGGTTCAGCTCTTTAGAAATAAGAATTCATATCCATTCCAGATCCTGAGGAGAGCGAGTCCGAACCTAGGACCTTAATCTGGTCCATTTGCTCCCCTGCGCATTCGCACCGAGGATCGATGTTTCGAGACCGTGCATGTGCATAAACTTTTATTTACTCTCCAAGAAAGATACATATCAGTGCTTCTCAAATGTGGTAATCATGCATCAAACACAGGGCATGGCTCCAGCCTCTCCCAATTATTCAACAAACTGTCCTCTGGGTATGCAACCGGGCAAACGGTTAATAAAATATAGTATTTAATGCTAATGCAGTTTGGTGAAAATGTTAAATTCTAGTTTCTTTGAAATGCATTTGAATTTAAGAAAGAAGTATGTGGGTCTGATTTGGAGAAGTTTATATTGTTGTACTCAAATGTGGGATTTATTCACTCAGATATAGTATGGGAACTGCCTACATAGATAGATAGATAGATAGATAGATAGATAGATAGACAGCATGGACATGCGGTGAGGTAAATGGATGAGGTGTCCCTGGCAAGTACCAGAGCCAGATTTGCACACAATACATGAGCCATGGGGTACATGTGGACATTATACACAAGTGCAGCAGTGTACACTGCTGAAGATTAGCTGAGTTTTAATAAGAGATGTGCAGATAAGGTAGCCAGGTGAGGCACTGCCTCACCTGCCATAGACTTTTTACTCCAGAGTTTTGACTATAAAAATTATTAGAATACCATACATACTCGAGTATAAGCCTACTTTTTCAGAACATTTTTTATGCTGAAAAAGCCCCCCTCGGCTTATACTCGAGTGAGGGTCCCACTTATCAATAAGTTTTCCCAGTTTTTTGTTGTAAAATTAGGTGCCTCGGCTTATATTCCGTTCGATTTATACGGTAATAAAAATAAGATTTTTGATATAGATTCTTTATTTTTTTGACATACTTTATAAACTCAAAACTCCGGCATATACGTTAGTATGACAGAAAAGGCTGTGCCTCACCTGACTCACCCCACCACATGCCACTGATAGATAGATAGATAGACAGCTAGAGATGGCCATATTTATAGTGAAGTTTCATTTTCTGAAAAATGTTGTCTATGCATGGTGCTGAGATTAAGTTTATCCATCCATCCAAATGGCTACTGTAGGTTTTACTATCAAATGTGAAATGTGAACAATATGAAGGATATATCATCTCTTTATCTAGAATTTCCTTCACTTTTAAACTCTTATTAAAACAGTTAATTTATATGTTAAAACAGAAGACACACCGAATACATACTGTACAGTACCAATGTTTTAAATGATACAAAAGATAATTCAAACCTGTCAAATGTGTTTCACCTTGCAATCTGTTAGAGCAAGGTAGTCATACAGGTCATATAAGGTAGAGAGATAAAGGCATAAAACAATGCACAAAATGGATATTTTTTGTATGGGTCTATTTGTTAAAAGATTGAAATGGTTTCTTTACCTATTAGTCAATTTACTGTCATGCAGCTATTGCGGAAGCATGCTATGAAAAAAGTTCTTTACCAACAATTAGACTTATGAAAAGTTTTGGTTTCACTGAACTACCACACTTAAGTCATACTGTACCTCCAAGTTCCCCACTAATTGAATGCTGTCCCACCCGAAAGTCGTCCCTAGGGTGGGGGGAGGGTTGGGGGAGCAAGTGATCACAGATTCTCTGCTTTGCCCCTTCACTCACAGTCCCATCCACTTCTTGCTGCCTCTCCCCTTTAACACCCACAGTAGCGCCAGAGGCGTGACTGGTCCTTTTTTACTATTCAGAAGGAATGCTTCCCAGCCGCGGCAGCTAGCTTGGGAGACTGGGAAGGAGGTGGATCTAATTGTCCTCCCTCATCAGCCTGCTTGCCGCATGCTGTCTGGCTCACCCCACCACCACCTGTATTCTCCCTGTTGCCAGCTGCCTGATCCACTGCCAACCTGACGCCTGCCCACAGATTAGAAAAATTAAGACATTCTGTGGGTTATTTTTTTATGTCCCCCCCCAATTCGCATGCTTCTCTGTTTTACTCCTGATCTCTTGTGTGTGTGCGTATATTTCTCTCTCTCTCTCTCTCTCTCTCTCTCTCTCTATATATATATATATATATATACACATACATACACATACACACAGTATATGTGTTAGAAAGAAAGGAGAGAAGAGCACACCATAAGCAAAATATAGTGTGACTTTACTTTTTACTTTACAATATATGCTCACATACATCAATGTTTTAAAAACATCAGCTTGCCAGCATGGAATCCAAAGACAACACAGCGATAATATAAAGCAGGTCCGTATACAGCGTCTCAGCAAGGGAGCTGAATTGAAAATGCCCGCTGCCTGTGTCCGTTCAGTCGGATAATACATGACGTCACCACGTCCTCTCATATTTGGCCACACCCAATGCATTTTATCACAGTGTCAGGACTTCATCAGGGGGTGTCTGACGAAGTCCTGACACCCCCTGATGAAGTCCTGACACTGCGATGAAGTGACCCAAAAGCATATGGGGGACAGCCAGCGATCCCTGCTCAGAGGAGGGATCACTGGCTGCCCCCTATATGCTTTTGGCTTAAAGCATTACCAGATAAGCTGACTATTCTTTTTTATCTTGTACGGGCATTTTAGTTGTTATCATTGTGTATCATTAAACTATGTTTTCAGTATTGCACTAGATTATCTTCCTTTCTTTCTATGTGTCTGCCATATGCTGAAATATTGTGAGAGACCTGGAGAAGTGTATGGAGAGCTTGGAGGTTTTATTGCACATACCTACTACAAGAGTGGTTGGAGACCACTAATAAGGGTACACCTTTACATTTTGGGTGACCTTATTCGATGATGGAGGTTATTTAAAAAGTGCCCAAAAGTTATTACACAAAAGGAGGCACAATTATCATTATTGTTTTACTGAACTTAAACCTACGGTCTTCAATCACGTACCTATTGGAGAACTGCAGCCGCCCTGAGGAGGGATTGTGTACATTGGGAGGATGTGTGAATAACAGTGGGAATTATTCCTTGCCTCCCTTGAATTTTAATAGTTAGAGTCTGGATTGTGTAGTTATTAGTGTTTTTGTTTTTATGAGTGGGTGATACGCGCTTGTACCACACTTGATTACACACACTGGTGGTTGGTGGTCCGGCACTCCGCGCAATCAACTGTATGGTGCTCCAGTGCCCTCAGCCATAAATGGATAGTGGCAGTGGGGGTTGCTGCGGCACGACAGAGACTGGATTTTTCAAACAAGTTTTAATGTGGTAACAACACACATCACGTGCCCGACGTTTCGGGGTCTATCATGCCCCATCTCTCACCTTCAAAACGGGGCATGATAGACCCCGAAACGTCGGGCACATGATGTGTGTTGTTACCACATTAAAACTTATTTGAAAAATCCAGTCTCTGTCATGCCGCAGCAACCCCCACTGCCACTATATATATATATATATATATATATCCATCGCAGCAGTGGCACTCCGGTCTTACCCAAAAGAATTTTGAGACAGGAACACAGATTCTTTTGGGTAAGACCGGAGTGCCACTGCTGCGATGGATATGCTAGGATATCAGTGATTTTACTGATAATCTTCAGGAGGCACACGGCAAGTTATATTGAATCCAGGAGTGCCGACACACGAAGTCTATATATATATATATATATATATATATATATATGAAAAAGGCTGTTGTATGGATGGGGGGATGCTCTTTGCAGCCCCCTTTGCCCTTTTCCTATTTTACTTGCCCTCCACTTTATGGATATATATACTGCCCCTTACCTGAATCCTATGGCTGCACTGGTGGACGTAGCATGGGGGCTGGCCTCTGGAGCTGACTGATGAGCTCCACCTCCACAAAGGTACTTGGGAGGAGTTGCTGTGGCCAGTCAGCACAAGATTGGCCAGTTTACTTTTATTTAAGTTACTTCTGGCATTAGCTGTGAATGTTGGCTGAACAAAGCTGACTGAGCTCTGGTTGCAGCACTGCGAGCTGGCCCAGAGGCAAGCCACAGAAGGTATTAGAGGGGCCTCCAAATGGGACCTCATCTAATGCCGGCGCTCCAATTATTGTGTGGTGCAACTCTATTCAGGGCCAATGCTAGGGTCTTTGGTGCCCCCTGCAAACTGTAAATCTACCTACTAATTACACAATGAAAGCACGCACCGGTAGAAAGGGGTGTGATCTCACAAGAAAGGGGCATGGCCACACAACAGTACCCCTATTTTAAATTAAGCCGCACAGTAGCACAATCTTATTCACATTACATCTCAATTAGTGTCCTTGATTCATATTAAATCCCATAATATTGCCCCTTATTAAAATTACGCTACACAGTAATGCCCCTTACACATAATGCCCACAGTAGTAATGCCCACTTACGCACATAATGATCACAGTAGTAGCGCTGCACCACTGATGCACACAGTGCTCAAAAAAGTACTGCTGTGCTGCTTACGCTGTCTCACCTTTTGCATGCTACTGAACATCTGCTTTAAAACAGCTTAAATTCAACATAACCGACCTCTGAATCATCATAAATATCCAAGGACTTACCTCCAACTTGTACTACTCTCTGTGGATGTCTCATCAAAATTGACTGATTGCATTCTTAGATACACACTGGATTGAAATCCCTGCATCTCTTCACTGAGAACTCCTTCAGTTTGGCATCTCCTGTACTCTAGTAACAACAACAACAAAAGGTGTCTCACATACAGCGCTCTGTGTATAACCTTATAGTAAATAAAGATATCACCATTTGTTTTTCCTTTAAATGGAGGTCTCAAATCTGCAGGCTTTAAGTGAACCTGAAATGATAACCACCCAATCTCACAGATTTTGTGAGGGGGTGAAATGAGGAGAAATATAGTGCAGATTATCCTTGATTTTAAAGGGAGTTTAATTAACAGTACGCACTTACAAAATAAAAGCTTTTAAAACAGCATGTAGTACAATCCACCAGGCAAAAACAGCTCACAGTCAGATGGAAGAGGGTCTTACAACCAGGGGTCCAACATCCAGTCCGGAACCAGAGAGAGGGATCCACCGATAAGCACCTTAGCGACCTGTGTTCAGCCTTAGGTCCTGGGGATATGCACCGTCAAACACTCAACGCGTTTCGATGGAATCTTTTTCAGGAGTGTACTCTGCATTGGTTACCCCAAACAAGGTACTTTGGACTAAAATGTATCCTAAGTCCCATCCGTCCTCTTCCTTAGACTTCATTCACCTCTATGCTCTTAGCAACAAATACCTCAAATTTTTTTTTGCATTAATAAACTCAGTCTCTGAATTGCTTAAGGACCACTGTTTATTTCAAATAGCAGAGCCCCAACCATCCCCCAGCCAGGATACTGTACTGTTATCTCTACCAGCACAAGGCCTCCCACACTGAGATTTTCACACCTACACAATTAGGAATTGGACTGTAACACCTTTTCACAAGCCTGCTTTGTCCTGGAAAAATTGACTAATTCAGCAGCAGAAAAGAAAAGTTTAATATATCCATGGGATTAAAGAGAAGCTAAAGGTTATAGCAATGACTGAGACAATTTATCAAATGCATTAAATACTTATTGTAAGCCCATCATTGATGAACCAATGTATAAGTATACCTCCAGCTTCATTATTTCACTCCTCCCACAATGTGCTGCAGTTCCTATTACACCAGCACATGCCTCTGTTCTCCAAGACCTTGGCATTTACAAAAAAGAAAAAACACAGATGCAGTCAAGGGAAGCGAGCAAGCCAGAAACGTTTTTCTTCTTGTAAACCCCGAGGTCCCTTACCCACCTGCGCACCCCCAGTTCCAAAGAGAAAACAAATAGAAGTGGTACCCATCGGACAGCCCTGCACTTGGAAGGACAGAACTGTCTATCCTTGCTTTGTGACTCAAATACCCTGTGCCCCTGAGTGTAACATAAAGAAAACAGCAGGCTCTCTGGTATGCCCAATCAGATCTGTCCTTTGTAATCCATCTCAGAAACAATACTGCAACAATTGCTGACCTTATTGAAGCTTGAGATCTAGCCTTTATTACATTGACATGGCTAGATGGAAGTGCAGCACCTATTTTGGAAACGGTCACGCACAATCCAAAACTGGAACACTGGGGAGGTGGGGTGGCTATCTGCGTAAAAAATCACTCAACCTTAGGGTCCACCCTATGGAAAGCAGTTGCTTATTTGAGTGCAATGCTGCCCGGAGTTCAACAGGATTAGGTATCAGAGTACTCCTCATTTTTTGCCCGCCTGGAGATGAAAGTTGGAGTTTCTAAAAGAACTTGCAGACACTGTTCCTGTTCTAGTTCTGAAGCACCAAAGTTGGCTCATCCTTGGGGATTTCAATGCATGGGTTCATGACGAGCTCTCACACCTTGTCCAAGACCTTCTGTGCACAATGAATAGTCTGGGCTTCAGACAAATCATTCCGTCTGTCACATATAAAAGTAGTCCAATGCTAGATCTTGTCTTTCAGATTGGATTACAAGTCAGTGACCTTAAAATAAACCCTGTCATGTGGTCAGGCCACCACTGCCTTCTTAATTGGAACCCTGTTCCCTAATCCGTAACTATAATAGGGATATGATGGCTGCAATTGATATTATATCCATAGTTCCTATACAACGTCTCAAACCACATCGTCAAGCTCCCTGGTTTGACAGCAGTCTTAATGAGCTTAAGAAAAGGGGGAGTAGAATTGAAAGACAATGGAGGAAGACTAACCTTTTTTTAGAGGATAAGATAAAATAAACAAAGCAGATTCAGGAATATCAATCGACATTAACCCTTAAGAAGTCAGAGTTCCTGTCAACTTAGATCATGGCAGCAAACAATAGGCCTGCTCAACTTTTCCACACATTGGAAATGCTTTGCAAGCTAGCATGCCTGCAGCCTGATGAAACACTCTCTCTGACCCTACCTCAACCAAGCTCCTAATAGGTGTATGGATATAATTGACCGAGTCTTTGCAAAACTTGTTCAATGCTCTTTTCAAATAGGATTTTTTCCTCAACCCCTAAAGGAAGCAATCGTTAGACCTCTTCTTAAAAAAAACTAATTTAGATCCAGACTGCATGAATAACTACTGACTGGTATCAAACCTTCTTTTTCTAGGAAAAGTCATTGAAAACATGGTTGCAAATCAACTGGAAACCCGTCTGATAACTCATGATATGCATGATCCATTCCAATCAGGATTCAGGAGAAGACATAGCCCTGGTATATGTGCTAAACGATCTTCTGATGGCAATAGACAGAGGTGATTGTTCAATCTTGATCCTTCTGGATCTCTCTGCAGCATTTGATACTGTGGACATGGGGTCCTTAAACTTTTTAAATAGGGGGCCAGTTCACTGTCCCTCAGACTGTTGGAGGGCTGGACTATGAACAAATTCCTATGCACGCTGCATATATCTTATTTTAAAGTGAAGAAACAAAACCGCAACATGCGCTAGAGAGGAAGCCGTTACATTGTCATTACAGCATAATGACAATGATAGAGTCAAGCTGGGACTTGTAGTACTAACTGTTACTATACCCGCGCACCAGACACAGCCCATCTATTCCCCCTGCAGCGGCCATGACATGCGCAGCATGCACTGTACATCCCCCGCGCCTGTCTGTTGTGGTGGCTGCCGTTAATGTACAAGGCCGCGAGCTGTCAGTTCTCTGTCTTCTGCATCTCTCTCCCTTCCCCACACCACACACCCCGGCCTGGGAACTCACCTCGGTATCGCCTCACACTCTGTCTCCGCAGCCTCAGCCCAGTGCCAGAAGTGTGCGTTGCTAACGCGAGTTTAGGTCGAACGTCACTTCCGGTCTGATTTTGCCATAACCCGGCGGGCCACATAAACGTCCTCAGCGGGCCGCATCTGGCCCACGGGCCGTAGTTTGAGGACCCCTGCTGTGGACCATGGGCCACAGTATCAAATTGAGCACCTGAAAAATTTCTGTGGACTGGACGGCAGAGTACTAAGCATGACCAAGGCCCAAGGTACCTAAAGCAGCTTCTGATTCCATATTGTCCCACCCGATTACTGTGATCTGTAGATGAAAGAATTTTAGCAGTACCTAGGATCTCCCATAATTCATCTGGGGGTCGAGCTTTTAGCCATGCAGCTCCGACTTTATGGAATTCAGTTCCCTGCACAGTTTGAGAGGCCACCACTCTAGAATGCTTCAAAAACAGGCACAAATCTTTCCTGTTTACTCAAGCATGTCCTTCATTCCCTTAAGTATTGTTTTAGAAAAGCTTTTATGTACTTCATTGTATCTGTACTGTATTACATTAATTCTATACGTGAAGCACCTTGAGTCCTATTGGAGAAAGAGCACTATAGAAATAAAATTATTATTATTACTACCCACAGGAGTAGTGACACTTATGCACATTGCTCCCACAGGAGTAGTGCCAATTATGCACATAGTCCCTATGCGAGAAGTGCTGCTTATGCACATAGCACCCATGGGAGTAGCAACACCTGCAGTAGTAGCACCCAAACACAGACACACACACAGACACTGTCACTTTCTCACTCTCCCTTGCTCACTCTCCCTCCACTTACCTAGCAGTCATCTTGCTGGCTTGATCTGTATCATATTTTTACTCTGCAACCCATGTCCATCTAGCTCCACCCCCTCACTCCTGTCTAGCCCTGCCCTTAGGTTTCATGTAGCTCCCCTTTTTTAAGCCACATGGCCACCCGCATTCACAGGGGAGTGGGACGTACTTTTTGGCAGACTATTTGACAGGCACAGTAGCTTGCAGCAAGACAGCAGCAGGATTAGGAGAGCTTCTCTCCAGTTCGGTACTTCCTTGCTCTGCAGACTAGCAGATGCGCCTTCAGTGCAGATGTGCTGTCTACAATGCACCACTGGCATACACCTAGTTGTGGCACTGCTGCACAGGATTACAGTGGTTAATAGCACAGGCTTTACCGGTTTGTTAAGCAGTGTGGAAATTGCATGATGGTATCTGAAACCTCACAGTCAAAGGAAATGTACACTACAACACAAAGTTAGTAACAAGAGAAGCCCCGAACACTGATGTGTACAAATGAGTGTGGGCTCGAACAGGGGTAACCAGAAATTGAGAAGCGAAGCTGCTGACACTGGAGCCAGGAACAGATTAGGTATGAGTTGTACTAGCAATGAGAAGATGCAAGTGTGTGGTTTAAGTAGGGTGCTCCGATCAGTCATTTGTGCCTCTGCTTAGGAGGACTATAGCCCCTCTGGGATTGGGACAACCTGGAGTCAGCTGATCAACATGGCAGCTTTGATGAAATGCAGCTAACTAGCTTCAATTTGTTTACTGCAGTGGACACCAGAAACATCACAGCAGAAGAAAGTACCATGATGGTTCTAGTGAGTCTCAGTCCATTGCATGGCACCAAGCAGACAACATGACCAAACCGGGACCTGGAAGAAGCAAGACAGAAATAATGCCATGAAAAATGGTTAATAAGAGAACATGGCTAAATGTCCACAAGCATACCACATGAAACAAGCAACAACAGCCAAGCCAGAGAAATGAAATCACCATCTACAAATGGAAATAACAAAAAACCACAAAACTGTAACTTTACATTTATCATATTTTGCAGGTAAACCTGCCCAAACCCTTTTATCCCCATAGATATACTGTATGAACTTTGATGAGAGGGAAAAACTCTCGGTCAACCCATTCAGGATGTTTGTATGCTGAAGATGTCCATCATCCTAAGAACTTCATGAAATCATTCAAGTCAATGGTAGGAAGGTGCAACTTTAACATAGCACTGTACCTGTAGCCTGTATAGTGACCCAATGCCCATGTGCCAATTCATCTGTCTTGGACTATTGTATATGCAAAGCCGTGACAAAGTCCCTACTAGAATATTCATAAACATCAAAATAACACACTTCACAAACTTAAAGGCACCATTTACCTAATTCAGAAAGTAAAACGTGAGCCATAGTAATAACAAGAATAATTATAGCCACCTCATAATGGATGCTAGACCCCAATGCCACAATAACTAAAGAGGTTCATCTATGGGACAAGGTCTGTCTGGCAATTGGGGCTCAATCCTTGTCCCAGCCATCAGGACTTCATGCCATAATTTTCTTAAATCACAACCAAATTGTCACACCAGAACACATTAAATGTATTCCTTATACTTTCACCATACAATTCCAACATGACAATCACTGGGAATAATCCAAGCAAAAATTCTGCTAAAATCTTGGAGAACCGCCATATTATTAAATAGACCCCATAGTCTCAGGGGCTTTAACAGGGCTGGAGGCAGCAGTCCGTGTATTGCTATGGCTGTGTCCGATGCCTCACCATTGACCCAGCCATGTGCACTGGAATCACAAGGATGGCAGCCAGAGTTCTCCAGAAGGGCTCAGAGGCAGACGTAGCAGAAGGGGATGTGGCACAGGGTAAGCATGTTGCATTCAGGCACCCTTAGATAATATAACCCCACCATATCCAGTTTGTGTATTGTTCATGCCCTAGGTCCTGTGTTGAGGTTAATTCAATGACAGGTATTTTTATTTTTAACATCCATGGAATCCAGACTTATATTTAACTTTAATAGTAGATAGTTTTGAGAATGTTCAATTACATAAGCTCTTACTGCATTGCAAAAATCACATTGGATTTTCTATTTACATGATTAGTTAATTTAAATGACAGCAGCTTGTTTTCTTATGCAATCTACTGTAATTAACTAAATTTAGTACTATTCACTGAGGCGATTTCTTGTTCAATGTGTCAAACAACCATGTATTTTTCAGTCTTGTATTGCTATGATACCCCTTCTACGCTCTGTATATTGGTCCGCTTACATACAGATGGAACACTGATTACTTCATTCACCAGTGCAATAAAGCACCTGTTCCTATGGGTGTCAACTGTTTTACCTTCCTCACTACACTCATTTGGGGACATTACAGAATGAGCCGTTTAGTGCAGTGCTAACTGGAGCCTGTGTCACACTTTCAGAAGTGCTGAAGAAAGAGCTACTAGTGTAATCATATCAGTAATGTAGGGTACACACATGATCTGCTCATGATCTACATACGATACGATCATGATCTGTACCCATTTGAAGAGATAATTTTCTAATCTTGTCTACAGCAGGTATGATCTGCAAAACGACTAAAGACCAGCGGGGACACGCATCAGATCAGATTCGGATCAGAAAAATGCCAAAACATGCCCAATTTATATACAATCGGTCGAGATTGTATCACATTTGGGGGAATTGAGGCCAACTTATTCCGGTGTGTATTCAGCATTAGACCACCACCAATTTTAGTAGTCATATCAGTTAGACCACCACCAATTTGCCTCATCCATAAGCCTGGTAATACAGGTTTCCAACAACTGATATGCACAGATCACTATATGCCTCACACTGATATCACCAGGGGGGAATTGGGTATAGGTCTTATATCAGGGATGGGGAACCTTCGGCCCTCCAGGTGTTGTTGAACTACATATCCCAGCATGCCCTGCAACAGTTGTAGCATGGCTACATAGCAAAACTGTAACAAGGCATGCTGGGATGTGTAGTTCCACAACAGCTGGAGGACCGGAGGTTCCCCATCACAATAGGAATATTTCTCATGAGCCAATTACTTTCTAACTATGGTAGCTGCTGCGGACAGTCCATGATCCTTGACTGACAAATAAAGCTATTGACCTTCCTCCCATAAAGGCTATATAGCCTATTGTACAGCTGACTGCCCCTTGCTCCCTCCTCTTGTATGATGGTCTCTACTTTTGATGCCCCTGGTAGGTCCTCATAAGTTTTCCTATTTCTGCAGCAATGGAAGATCTGAGTACCTGTGTACTCCCAGGTACCCTTTCTGCTGTGTTGCAATAGCAAGTGGTGGATTAATAAGGCCTCTTCAATGGTGATAGGTAGAGACAGGATTATATGCATTTTCATATTTGCATAAGTATTTGCATATTTTGCACATTCTCACTGGTTATTGCATATTTTACCTAAAATCTAGTGATGGTGCATATTTTTCCAAAGGGGGGCACTTCACGTATTAGGCCCCACCCCCTTTCCACCCGCGAATCACGATGTGCAGGCTGGGACAATATGTGCGCAGTCAGTTGGGGTGGATGCCATCACAAAGCTCCAGGAAACTTTGCCTGCCCCTGGCCTGGGACTTGGCGCCAAGAGAGAGACTTCTGCAGCAGAGGAGGTGGACGTAAGGATTGTGACATCACACGGCGCAGAGGAAACGCCAGGTCACAGTGATTATGCGGCACAGGGAGGAAGCCTTCCACTGCACCGCCTTCACATGCTACGCTGATCCATCGGCGCTGGAGATGAGGGTCCATGTAGTTGATGCCAGAAGAGCATAGGACGCTGCTGAGTGCTAACACCCAAATTCAAATACGGCCCAGTTACCTCAGTGAATGTGGAACGGTCCTTTTCCTCTTACTGTATACAAATATTTTGATTGATCGAAGAAGACACAATCTTACTACCGAACATGTGGACCAGTACCTGATTATTTACGTTTTAAGGATTAACAAAATGTTAAATAATTGTTAATGATCAATATGTTATTCTACTGCTTACTAATTGTATGCTGATTTTTAAATAAATAAGGTAAAAATTACTTTTTTTTATTATTTAATTTAGCATATTTTAACACTTCATGCATATTTTAAGTATTTTTCATGCATATTTGCATGCATATTTCAAGCTTTTTATGTTGCATATAATCCTGTCTCTAGTGATAGGATAGTGTCTGTATTTTAAATGCACAGCCAGTCTACAAGAATGGCAGATGTGTTCATGATATATAGACTATTTGAAGAGACAAAATCAAACAGCAGTGTGCTGACAGAGGAACATTGCAGTGATGATGCAGACAAATGGAAATAGATTGTGGAAAGCATAGTAAATATAAATAAAGATGAAAATAGAAAATGATCAACAGTGACTCTGATGACAATGGAGGTTATTTAGACCTGATTGTAAAGCTGCTTTTTTCTCAAATGTACAAAACCATTTTTCACTGCGGGTGGAGCAGATGTAATGTGCAGAGAGAGTTAGATTTGGAAGGGCTGTGTTGAAACTGAAATTTAAATTGCAGTGTAAGAACAATGCAGCCAGTATTTACCCTGCACAGAAACAAAATAACTCACACAAATCTAACTCTCTCTACACATGTTACATCTGACCCACCTGCAGTGCACATGGTTTTGCAGATCTGAATAAGGGCCATGGTACGGTCCAATCTGACTCATCTACATAACATACATGACATGGTCCAATCTGACTCATCTACATAACATGCATGCAGGGCCGGCACCACCACTAGGCAGCTTTAGGCATTTGCCTAGGGCGCCGGCCACTGGGGGCAGTAGTTGGGAGCAGGGACCCCCAGCCCCCACGATGGAGGTGAGTGTCTGTCACTCCTCTCCTCTCCCCCCGAGCAACTCGGCACTGGCTGCCGCATTGCCCCCCCCCCCCGCTGCAGATGGACAGCTGGCGCAGGCTGACCCCAGCATCTCCCCCTGTGGAGTGATGTAGTGGCATCACCCACGCTGTGGCGCATCGCACCGGGCAAACCCCCCCAACCCCCCTGTGGAGCGAATGCGGCGGCCGTGCCGCATCGCTTCCCCCCCGTGCGGCAGCCGCATTGCAAAGTCTCCCCCCTGTGGGGTGGGTGAGCGCCGGGGAGCTCCGGTAACTTGCACCGGCATAACATGCATAGCACTGTCCAAGAGGTTGATCCTAAGAAGGCCAATCCTGGGGCATCTTTTCAATCCGGAATTTAGCCTCCCTAAAAAAAATATGCAGAATTGACATATTGTGCGGCAGAGACATCAGGCTGCGCAGCGCGACCTCTGACAGCGTCATGCTGCGCAGAGCCGGGACTGAGTGCTTAGACGCTGCCCGGCATTAGACTGTGCATGTGCAGTCTAACCCCGAAATCCCAGGATTGGAGACTCCAAACCCTGGATTCAAATACTGGGAATTTTGGGGCTATAATCCTATATATATTCTGCCTTGACCCTGGAGTCTCAGATAAACCTCATATTCTGGGGTCAATATCCTTTGAAAGGGCTAAAAATAAGGGTGGCAGGTTACTGCAAACCAGAGATTAATAGACAGCTCTGGTAGGACTAGTGCCATATCCAGCAGCCCTTTGATGTACACTTTTATTGTTCAGCAAGGAGCAAACCTGCATTGACAAAGTCATTCCTACCAACTCTGTGTTTGATTAAATGAAAATGTTGTAATAGATCATAGAAGATAAGCCCATTGCACGCATTTAGGTTAATGGAATAGTGATTGCATGGAGGTTCAAGAAGCCATGACCATAAATGCGTTTTACGGTCATTACAAACAGCATTCTTACAGTATATAGCATAAAAACACCAGTATTTAGTACCTAAGACATTGCTGCCAACGTTTTTCACTGTTCAAACTATAAGTAAGACGAATAATCATTGTAAAATTCAGCTTAAAAATATATAATACAGTACATATATAGACCTATTTCCTTGCAGTAGCAGTAACACCCTTTCTATGCATCTTCCTATGTGTGACGGATGTCTATCACAGGTCATGCAGTAAGACATTCATTAGCTGACGGGCAAGATAAGGCAAAGATGATGCCCAACAATACCCTTGCCTGCTGGCAGAACAGGTGTGCCTACCTAACACAAAGAGCATAGGGAGCCTTTGTCAACACTAAAGAGTTTAAAGAAGCTGGCACCTGTAATGATTATGCCACGTTGTAATGCTGGCTGGCAAATTTTCCAGATTTTTTGTCAATTTTGATATCAGGGAACAGGTTGTAGAAGAGTACGCTCCTGGCAGCAAAACAGGAACATGATTAGGAAAAATTGTCCTTATCATCTTGTTTCCTTTATTACATTTAAGTGTCCCATCAGTAATTATTTTAAAGTTCATGCATTTTCTTCTAGGAATAATTGAATCTTGTGTTGCTGCACAGGCGGTGTTTTGTCTAGTTTATAATAAATACATTTAGAAGTGTCTCTCTTATACACCTTTCCCACAGCTGACTCAGGCTAAAGATTCACATCTGTTTCGATTTTCATCCAAACTCTGCTAACTGGGGATACCTTACTCATCTGAATTCAGTGAATCATGTTAAGAATGAACTTTCACACCACCTGCCTTGCAGAGCCGACACACCAGTGACAATCTGCTTGTTCACTGCATACATAAGTCCACTAGCATTGCAAACTATAATAAGGAAGTGTCAATATTAGACTTCTTCCAAAACAATAGATTTAATAGCATCGGCAGCAACTGGTTCCTCAGAGGTAGGAAGATAAATTGCCTTTGTCAGTCCTTATTCCCATCTTCTGAATACTTTGCGCTCTGCGGCAGATGTACTAAGTCTTGGGGAGAGATAATGTGGAAAATGATACAGTAGTAACAGCCAGTTAGCTCAGTCATGTGACATGGCAGGTAGTAGCTGACTGGGAGCTGATTGGCTGGTACTTTTACTCCATCCACTTTTTCTACATCCAAAGCTTTGTAAATAGCATACTTACCCAGAGACACCCAGAGAGGAAACATATCAGGGCACTTCAGGGGGGAGGGAAGGGAGGCACATGGATTGTCTTGTCAAATGGCCTTGTCTCCAACATTGGAAAACACCATGATTTGTGGTTCCACTGTGAAGGGAATAAGCATGGGAAATGCGATCTGCTTACTAAAATAAAAAAAATGCAAATTGAAGGGTTTGGAGCAGTTTTTCATGTAAAATGCTCCAAAAGCCCTTTAGCACATTCAAGTGAAACTAAAACAACCATTTTCACATTATTCTAGTAACAATTATGTTAGTAAATGGGCCACTAAGACACTCTGTGTGGAAGTATGAGCCAATAGCTCGCACTACCACAGCCTGGCTAAGCAAATATATTCTTCAGTCCAAAAAACAGTATACCAGTAGCATAGGCGTGTGCTGCACATTTTATTAGGGGGTGCACCATCAAAGGGGAGTGTCCAGCACCACCTATTGGTGTGTCTAACACCACCCATTGAGTGTGTCAATCAGGCGTGTCTACATCATCTATTTGCACTCAATACAATATAAAACGTCTCTCAGCCACACCATACTCTCATGCCTATTTCAGTTTTAATCGTCTATTTTCTCTGTTTAACAGTATATACAAATGAAGTCAAAACCATATATGGATGACGCAGGTATGTAGTGATATGACAATGGTCTATTACCATTATCAATGCAAAACACAGATAATTGATTGATTTGGTTAAAAGTATTGCTAGTGGCATTGAGGTGGTCATAAGGGTGTGCAAAGCATTAGGGTGTGCCTGTGCACCCCTAACACTCAATGTGTGCATGTCTATGACCAGCAGTTAGCAGGAGATAGGGATAGGAGAAAGGGTGGGATATACTAAACCCTAAAATGGGATAAAACTCCTAAAATGCAGTTTTGGGGATTTTTTACTGTGTTTTCCGTATGTACCAACCTCAAGAATGTGGATAAGCCTACGGGCTTTTTCGCACACTTATCTTAGAGGTATCCAATCAGATCTCTCCCAGCACTCCCTATGGTGCGTGCATCTGCCTGCACATGCTCAGAAGGGATCCCAGGTCCTATACCCATAATCCTTCTGTCATGAGATAGCTCTTATCGGGAGAGCTGTCCTTTGAAAATTTCTTGGTACAGATGGAGCCCTCCTCATTTAGCCTATTAATTGGATTAAATGAGTAATAGGATTACTATGCTAATCCCCTACTGTATTGTTCTATATATTGTATTGCTGCTGAGAACAATAGGGTAGCCATGGCTAGCCATGGTGAGCCACGACCTAAGGAACAAAGTTGACACTGGCTCCAAGTGTACATATAGTTATTTCTGTTGATATGTATGTTACAGTATAAGTGGCCGGATATACCCCATCGTACATGTGGTGCTTAGTACATTACACCTAAAATACAGCAGATTGTTGCCTAATGGTATACCATGTAATTTTATTTTATAGAAGGGAATTGCATCATGAGAACTATGCATTTCACTATATCAGGTCACTGTGTGGTGAATCTATGGCAAACAATATAGAAATGTTAAATGCGTGTGAGGCTTTTCACATACTCCAATATTTATATAACAGGATGCTGGAGTACATGCAATGCCCAAGCAGACAGAGCTCACATATTGTCAGTATGGGGGAAATTTACTAAAGGAAATTTGTAAAAAAATAGGTGTATTTGTATCCAGAAATACACTTATTATTTACATTTACTATCCCGAAAATACGGCAATTCGTATTGACAGCACATCAATACGAATACGAATTGCCGTATTTTTGCAAATTTCCTTTAGTAAATTTGCCCCTATATACAATACATATTTTAGATGAAAATGGATGGTACATATGTCAATAAAGACCCATGTTATATTGATCAGTTGCATTGGTTAAATAGCTGTGGTGCTACAAGACAAATCTGCTATGTACATAAGGGATCTTAAAATTGACACATGCAGTTAATAGATAAAACTAAACACAATCTGCTAAACACGTCTTTATTGTTTTTACAGTAATAGAAAAAAAGTAATTATAAAATCAATTGTAAAAACAAGGCATTAAAATATAGCTCCTTCAGTGCCGAAAATACTGTTTTGAGTGTAGACTATTAAATGAAACAATACTGAGCATTTCCTACCTAGAGTCAAGGGTCACTGTACCATACCTCCCAACACGACCCATGCCAGGAGGGACAGAATGCTCTGTTTCTGGACTTCCCTCTTAATGTATGATTACCATCACCTGTTTCAAACAGGATAATTGATAATACAGGTTCTTCAGCACAGGTGTTGGCAATCATACTTAAGGGAGAAGTCCTGAAACAGAGCATTGTGTCCCTCCTGGAGAGGGTCATGTTGGGAGGTATGCTGTACCTTGCTTGCCAAAGCTTTACCCTCTTGTACTGATTCTGGCACATGTTAAAGGCAGGGCATTGACAGCATTCTGGGGCTGATTATTAGTGTGACATGGTGGTGTCCAAAAGCTCAGCTTTATCGGAAATCACATCTGCGACTTTAGGGTATAGAACTTACCTGATGAACATCCATTTGCCTGAATTTGCCAGGACTGAGATGCCTATTTTGTGACACTAGTCGCTTCAATCCAACTTGCTGCTTCTTAGACACAACCGTCAGACGTACCACAGACTGCTCTTCGCTAGGGGCAAACTCTCTGGGTGATTAAGCATCTGGTTTTCAGCCAGTTATGGGACATGCCCATAACACATCCATAAGATGGTAGATTATTGTGCTTCTGAAAAGCCAACTACCAGCTATTGGCCAATATATTTGCATTATAATTCTGGGCATTGGACCAGACTCAGATGCCCTGTCGATATGAAGAAAGGCCCACTCAGCAATCAGCAGTATTTATGAAAGTGTCACCGATATGCTGAACTGGGAGAAACGCTGGAGCCCAAGTAAGTATATAACTGTTACTGTTTAGATTTAGGTTGACTGCTGCACATCCCATCACCATTGCTATTTGGTTATATTCTGTATGGTCTTATTCACAGTGGTAGTCATTGCAAGGTTGGTGTGTGCTCTGACTTCCCCAGCATGTGCATTGAGGAGATGGAACAGAACTTAGGAAATGATGACATCGCTAGCTTTATACAGGGCTATAAATGCATCAGGTTTTAGGTTTCAAATTAGGATATATAAATAACCAAGACAAGGAAGTACTGTACTACAATGCTCTTTATTTCGGAATTCAAACATAAGTCATCATTATCTCTTATATATTTGGCTACATCTGTCACTCAAAGTGTGTCTGGAGCTGTAACGCTGGGTTGTGGACTTCCATCTTAATTTATGATTGTCATCACCTGTTTTAAACAGGGTAATTGATAAGAAAGGTGTTTAAGCACAGGTGATGGTAATCCATAAATTAAGAAGAAAGTCCAGAAACAGAGCAATGTGTCCCTCCTGGAGAGGGTCATGTTGGAAGGTATGCACCTCCCTCCCTCCCTCCCTCCCCCCCCCCCCATTCACGGCATCCCCACGATTAAATGGCACATGCAAAACACTGACATGGCTATGGTCGACAATGAAAAAGGTTGACAAGATTTATTTTTCACTTTTTCAATGTTTTCATATTCATTCTCATGTGTCGACATGGACACCAATGAAGTGACACACTTATGTCAACATTTACATGTGTTGAACTTTCTGTGTTGATTTTTTCATGTGGCGATTCGCGGCACCCCCCGTGACCCCCCTCCCGCGATTTGCAGCACACCCCCCGCAATTCGCGGAACCCCCGGTGACTCCCGCGATTCGCGGCCCCACCCCGTGACACACCCCCCCTCCTGCGATTCGCGGCACCCCGCGACCCCCCCTCCCACGATTCGCGCCAACCCCCCGGGCCCCCTCTCCCGCGGTTCACGGTGCCCCCCACGACCCCCCCTACCGCGATTCCCCACCCCTGACCCCCCTCCTGTCATTGCGGCAACCCCCCACCCCCGCGACCCACCCTCCCGCGATTCACTGCAACCCCCCGCGCCCCCCCTCCCACAATTCGCGGCACCCACCCACCTCCCCGCGACCCCCCCCCCCTCCCGCAATTCACGGCATCCACCCACGACCCCTCCTCCCGATTCGCGGACACCCCTCACCTCCACCCCCGCGCGCGATTCACGGCAACCCCAGGATTAAATGGCACATGCAAAACACTGGCACGGCTATGGTCGACAATGAAAAAGGTTGACATGAGTTTTTGAAGATTTATTTTTCTTTTTTTAATGTTTTCATATTCATTCTCATGTGTCGACATGGACACCGATGAAGTGCCACACTTATGTCAACATTTACATGTGTTGAACTTTCTGTGTTGATTTTTTCTTGTAGCAATTTTTTTCCAGTGACAACTATGAACTATGTGCACGTCAACCTACACATCATCAACCAATTCTTTGTATAATATATAACACCTGTTCTGTTTTACTGTAGGTGTTTTAAGTCAGACCTTTTACTGCTACTATTACTGTTTATGTAAATGCATTCTGAATGACAGCAACATCCTACCATCCTTCTACAAGAATATATAACCAACTAGGTGATTCATCGCGCCCCGTGCCCCCCCCTCCCGCAATTCACGGACCCCCCGCGCAACCCCCTCCCGCGATTCGCAACCCCCCCTCGCGCAATTCACACCCCCTCCCACGCTTTGCGGACCCCCGCCCTCTCCCGCGATTCGCCGACACCTGCGCCCCCCCTCCCTTGATTCACGGCACCCCCGCGCCCCTCCCGCAATTCACGGCACCCCTAAGCCCCTCTTTAGTCCCCCGTATACTCACACACCCCTATCACTACCCAGCTTCCTGCTCTCCTGAACCGTAACTTCCACCACTGGGGAGTTTGCTGACGCTGTTTTGCCCACATGCCCCTATCATGCCTCATAGCCCAGCCTCCTGCTCTCATGCACCCGAACTCCCACCCAGTAGGAGGAGACACTGACTAAGGGCCACCATCCTGTACTGCCACACTGGACCCTCACCCACTGGCAGAAGCTGCACAGTATCTCCCACCCTCCTCTTTAGTCCCCCTTATGCCCACACACCCCTATCACTACCCAGCCTCCTGTTTTCCTGTGTCGTGACCTCCGCCAGTGGGGAGCCGCTGACTCAGAAACACCCTACTATACTATTGCGCACACACACACCTAAACAACATGCACAAACAGCCCCCCCCCACACCCACAAATGTCACTGTACCATCCACACTATCAATGTACATCTTACTCTGTAACCGCTTTTTAATTAAACAAAACAATACACACCCCCTTCCACATCATATGCTCTCTATTTAACACATTTCACCTATAACTCAAGTTGCAATAC
This sequence comes from Crinia signifera, assembly GCF_055691185.1. Taxonomy (NCBI): domain Eukaryota; kingdom Metazoa; phylum Chordata; class Amphibia; order Anura; family Myobatrachidae; genus Crinia; species Crinia signifera. The sequence continues at coordinate 308,945,122 of NC_139218.1, read as the reverse complement.
AGGCCATCTTTCATACAATTCTAACCATCTTTCTCATATGCAAATGTTCACAAATTAAGGGGGCGCAGCCCCTTACGACGGTGTGAAGAGCGCCCGTAGGGCGCGATGAATCACCTAGTTGTATATATTTGTATACAATGTTCATTAACGCAAATTTCTGATGTAATGTAATGTAAAGTCTGATGTAATGTAATGTAAAGTCATTTTTACTTCTTGAAAGTGCTTAATAAAAAGAAGTAAAAATGAAAATAGTATAACAAACTGGTAGAGAGTTACTTGAATGTGGGTCTAAAGAATGCTCCATGAGGCACTGCCACAGCAATACGGGCTACAGGGTGCTGATCCATGCATCATGCCAGCCAAAAACTAGCCATAGGATAGTGATGTTATGTACACAAAGCCATGCCCTCCGTATGGTGGCACTGCGAGCACACCCCTAGTTCTGGCTCTGTGTTTGATAAAAGTTTGACTTCTTTCTTTCACCCTATAGTATTTGTACTGTGTTTTTGAAACTATTAAGGTGTAACAAGCCTACAAGCTATTTCCCTATACATTCTCCCATATGTCTCAATGCAATATAATGCATCAATACAGTTAACTTAGTTATTATGGGTTCCGAATAATAGATTGACAGTTAATAGTCTGACACCATATGGTGGCATGCATTAGGTCAAAGAGTCCAAAAGGTTGACAGATGAAAGATTGACAGAGACAACAGGTCGGCATAGCAATAGTTAAAACAAGTTTTTATTTTCATTTTTTCAATTCCTTCATCATTTACCATCCACGTGGACTACAACTAGGAATAGTAACATGTGCTGAATGCATTGAGAAGTGTGGCTAGCGAATAGAGCCTGCGATGGTCAAGGCCGGTGTGCGGGTTCTCGGCACCCTAGGCAAAACATCAACCTTCTGCCCCCTCAGGGACATAACTCCCAGAGGCAATGGAGATGCCATCCTCCGGACTAAGGGCCAGATTCTCTATGCTTCAAAAGTAATAAAATGGAAAGTGATAAACAACCAGCCAATCAGCTCCTGCCTGTTATTTTTTTCAAACCCAGCCTGTGACATGGCAGGTAGGAGCTGATTGGCTGGCTGTTTATCACTCTCCCTTTTATCACTTTTGAAGCTTAGAGAATCTGGCCCTAACACCACTGGAGGGGCACCTGCATGTACAGCAGCATCTGTGCGGTTCACAGCACGATTCAAGTGTGACCATTGCTCTTCTGCTGGAGATCTGTGGTGCACCCACATAGTTAACTGGCTTTATCCCAGGATTCAGACTTGGTGTAAACATACACAGGGCGAGACTTACTAAGCCTTGAAAAGGGATACACTAGAGAGTGATAAACCTCCAACCAATCAGCTCCTACACACAGCCTGGGACATGGCAGTTAGGTGCTGATTTCATGATTGTTTATCACTCTCTATTTTATGACTTTGCAAGCTTAGTACATCTGGCCCAAAATGACACACCCCAAATTGTGTTGACCATTTTCACACCCATTGGACCTTATTCTGGTTTACGCGCAAGGCTTCCAAATTTGACCCTTCTCTTGCCTGCTCCTTGTGTACTGCATCCGTGACATCCTGTGTATGACCTCGGCTTGTTCTGTGACCATTGCCCTGCCTGCTCCCTGTGTACTGCTTCCTGTGAACTCCCAGTGTATGACCTGGCTAGTCTGACCATGAGCATGCAAATATTCTGTGCAAATGGACCCAGAATAAGATCCATTGTCCTACATCAGAATGTTTTCAAAGAATATGCAAATTGTATACTGTAAAGATACCATTTATAACAATGCAATTTTGTTTAGTGTTCCAAGTTATTTATCTATGTTGTATTTGCTGGATGACTTGAGACATCATTTCTGTTGCTGTGAAATAATTGCTTTTCTTTAATTTATTTATATTAATTGTTTCCTGGATTTATGCATCATCCTTAATTAATCCACGCTTAATTCCATTTTGACATAAGCTGAAATGTAAATCAAACACTGGTTCTTAGTGTGTGAATGAACCAAATGATCCGCGGTTCTACATTTTCACTCTAACAGTCTATTCGCTGAAAGAAAAAAATGACTAACAAATATTATATATTGCTCAAACAAACAGGTATTTAGAAAGCGTTCATTTCATTCCAAACATTGTCGTTTCTGGACCTTTAGAACAATTTTCTTTTTGAATTAACTTTCAGTGATGATTTTTATGGATGAATTGTTTTCAGTAATTGCTTTCTGTAATAACAGGGTGTTCAGCACAATGCACAGTATATATATCACATAGGTGGCTGTATTCCCATCTGCTCTGCTTTTATGGTATAGGATCAGCAATATTGGTAGAATTAATGTAGACACTTTGAAATACATTTTCTTTCTTTACCTTATTAGGCAATTAACATCTGAAGGCTTTTATATAATAAAATCTAATAGTTACACTTTATTGTTCATTTTTCCCAAAAATATTGCTTTCAATGTTTATTTTTGGGAAATGTATACGTAGTATGGTATGGTATATCATTAGTATAGCTCCTCCTCCCAACAAGCCAAATTTGGTGGGCTTGCCCTGTCTTTGGAACGTTTGTTCTTATTTTTTGGAGGTAGTTCCCCAGTAGCAGACAATGCAGGCAGGTCATTTTTAAAACCGCTGAAAACCATCGTCAGTTGATGGGAGTTTATTTTTATAATTGACAGTATTTACTGTACTAAAGGTCATTTTTGGTGTCTCAACTGAATCCACCGTCGATCCCTGGTAGTTTGTAAATGACAGACCGCAGTAGTGAGTTCTGTTTGGCAGGGGGTTCTAATGAAACTACTGCAGATTAGAAGCTATTCTTTTACATTCATTTAATGGTGCTTTGACAGAAACAGCATTCACCTGACATCACAGAAACAGAAAGTTGGCTTCCGTAGTGTGATTTTTGTCTCTCTGTGTGTTTTTTTGTTTTGTTATGTATTTCTGTTAAAGACCAATAATGCTTGTAGAGACATCATAATTCTGCATAGCCCAAGGCTGAAACTAGGATTTCTGTCACCCAGGGCAAGACAATAATTTAGTACAACCCCCCACTAACACGTACATTGTGTCCTCATACATATAATGTGCACATGCAGACATACACTGTGCCCTCATACACACACACACACACTGTGCCACCTTACACATACATTGTGCCCCCCCCAACACATTATGCTCCATACACATACATTGTGCCCCATACACATACATTGTGCCCCCATACACACGCACACACTGTACTACTATAAATATACATTGTTCCTCCCCACACACACTGTGCCCCCTTATACATACATTGTGTCCCCCCACACACACAATGTGCCCCACACACACATGCTGTTCCCCCATACACATACACAAACACACTGTGCCCCCACACACATACATTGTGCCCGCCATATACAAAGCTGGACTAACCTTCCCTGTACAGTAGAGCTGACTTTTCATGACTGCTCAGTCACTATTCTGATTTACACAGTATTGGGTAAATCAGAATTGTAAAAAGGACCAAGGAGTCCAAATTAATAACAAAATAGGGTTAAGTACTCAGTATCCGGCGTGGTATGTGGCTCTAAAAGTCTGGATTCGGACGGTCATTATACTGATATATAAATCCCGGAAGCCGGTATACCGACAGGGGGGGTGAGCGCAGAGAAGCCCCTTGAGGGCTTGGTGGCTACAGGTTCTATTCTCCCTCTATGGGGGTCATAGACCCCCATGAAGAAGAATAGCCCATTCATTCCGATGTCGGTGTACTGACAGTCAGAATCCTGACTGTTGGGATGTTATCCGGCACCCCTCAGTGTTATGGAGCAGAAAATAAGGCCAACAAGATGCTAGTTTGCATATAAATAGGCATGTGTCACAACAATCAAGTTTGTTTGGTTCTTACCCGGTTTGTGATTTCTCCTGTTAGTTTAGCTCTGCTCCATGCTTCATGGAAGTTCTGTGTGGCCTGAGCTTTGCTGATTGATTACAGCACCTGAGTGAGACATGATCAGCTCTCACTGATTGAGGCACCTGTGAGACTCCAGCAATTAGCTCCCTATATAAAGCAGTCTCTGGCAGTCAATCCCTGCCAGAGTATAGGCCAGGGGTAGCCAACTCCACTACTCGAGAGCTACCAACAGTTCACATTTTCCAGCTCACCATGCAGGTACACAGGTGCACTCATTACTGACTCACACATTTAAAAAATCTACAGGTGGAGCTAAATTCTGTGAGGAGACATGGAAAACGTTAACTGTTGGTAGCTCTCGAGGACTGGAGTTGGCTTCCCCTGGTATAGGCTCACAACCTGCTCCAGTGGTTCCTGTATCTTGTACTGAATCCTGGTTACTGTGTATGATCCTGGCTATTCTCCTGACTATTCTCCTGCCTTATCCTTGTGTACTTCGCTTATACTTCAGCTTACCAGTTAATGACCTCGGCTTCACTTCGACCCTTCTCTTGCCTGCTCCTTGTGTACTGCATCCGTGACATCCTGTGTATGACATAGTTTTTTCTGTGACCATTGCCCTGCCTGCTCCCTGTGTACTGCTTCCTGTGAACTCCCAGTGTATGACCTGGCTAGTCTGACCATGAGCATTCCAGAGCTTACCCTGCCTTACTCCCAGGGTTTACCAGCACCATGTGGGAAACCTAACCAGGGGCCGCGACCAGCGTACAGTGTGCAGCAAAGCCCAAATCTCACTTGGAGGGGTCACTGGCAAAAACCACCGGTATGGTTAGACTCCGCACCCCTGAGTCAGGTCAAGCCAATTCCCGGTCTGGTATTCACCATACCGAGTCTAAGAGCGTGACAGCATGGAAGCTAGGAATGACAATGTAATTATGTCAATATACAAGGCACTTGTTAGACTGCATCTAGAATTTGGTGTGTGGTTTTTGGCTCCACACTACAACCAAGCTAAGAAATGGGACGAAGTCTTTAAACTATGCAGACAGATTAGCCCAATTAAGAATGTTTACACTGGAAAAGATACATTTAAGGGAGCCATGCCTAACATGTACAAATATATTAAGGGAAATTATAATTAACTGTTAGATAGTTTACTTGGAGGACAGAGACTAGAACACCTTGGCATGTGCTCAGACTAGAGTAGAGAAGATTTCATACCATTAAAAGGAAAGGCTTCTTTGCAGCCAGGGCAGTAAAACTATGGGACTCTCTTCCAAAAGAGGTGGTGTTAGCTGACAAAAATTACATTTAAATAATACATTTAAAAAGGGTGGACAAGCATTTATTAAAAAAAAAAAAAAAAAAAAACATTCAAGGGTACAACCGATAATCATTATTTAGCCCAAAGTTAACCCAAATTAAATAATTCAGTTGGGGATATCACATGTAGACCATACCCTTTATTAGGTCCAAGAAAAGGTTGAACTTTTTTCAACCTCAACTACTGTGTTACTATGTTACATACACAGAAACATAAAATGTGACAGCAGATAGGAACCATTTGGCCCATCTAGTCTGCCCCATTTTTAGCCATAATGTTACCTCAAATCCTATTTGGATTTGAGATCTTCCTTATGTATATCCCCATATTAGCCTCTACCATCTCTGATGAGAGGGTATTCCACTTGTCCACTACACTTTCTGTGAAGTCATTTTTGCTCAGATTCCCCTGAACCTATTCTCTCCTGTTTCAATGCATGTCCCATGTTCTAATACTTCCTTTCATTTGAAGAATGTTTCCCTCCTTTCAAATACTGTATTTCAAGGGTTTTATCAGGTCCCCACTTTTGCTTCTCTGCTCCAAACTTACATTCTGTATTGAGATTTTTTGGTCTTTCTTTGTGATGTAGGCCATGCACCATTTTAGATTTCCTTCTTTGTACCATCTCTAATGCATCATTGATGGCCCTGCTCCTCCCTGCTGCTGCTCTGTCTCATCCTCTGTCTCTTTCCAGTCCCTTTCCTCCTTTTTAACCTGCTGCTCTTCTGTTTTGGACTGGGCTCTTTGAAGCTGATCCCAGTCAGTAGATTCCCCCCCCCCCCCCCCAGTACAGCTGAAGTGGGTGTGCTTCTGCTGATAAGGACAGTTGCATAGCCCTGGAGCTCTCCTTTTAGCACTGCAGCTGCCTGTGTTCAGTACGGACACTCTAATCCTGTGCTGCCCAAATTTGGCATCTTGTTTGCAGGCCTGTATAGCTCAATTGGATTCCTGCTAATCAATTTTTCCCAGGTAGACCAAGTATACACATTTCACCAGGTAAAGCCCCTTAGGAATCTTTGCAAGTTAGAACCCCTTAGATGCACAGTGGCAGGTAAAGCTACTTAAACACATTCCACCCGGTAAAGCCCCTTAAACAAACTGCATGCGGTAGAGCCCCTTATACACACTCTGCCAGGGAGCCCCCATTATACATTACACCAGATAGAGCCCCTGCTACGTGTTATGCAAGGCAGTGCCCCCATTACACGCTATGCCAGGCAGAGTCCCCGTTACACACTGCACCAGGCAGAGCCCCTGTTACATATTATGCCAGGCAGTGTTATTGACTTTTTATTTTTTATTCAAAATCTGTACAAATTAGACAATGCCCTGTTTGCTATTACATTTTTATAGTTTAAACAGTTTAAATAGATTGGCAGTGTAGAATTTTATTCACTTGGTAATAAAAGTACACATTTTATTTAATTTTAAACCCGGAACTCTCATTTTTCATGTGTAAATGAGGAGCGGCAGAGCCTCTCTTAATTAATCATCTCTGTCATTTATTTTACAGTTGTTTACTACTAAGCTGCAATACTATTCCAAGGTCAAATCTTGATGAACATGTTTGTTTAATTCAGGGAGCAGGTATAAAATGTGATTACTTTATTTAGTGTAGCAAGTCCTTGAATTCCATTCTCATAATCAAGTCCTTATCAAATTAACAACTATTAATCTCACATGTTTTATCTGATGAATGCATAATTAATGTCTGCATATTTGATTGTACTCTACGTTAACTTGACTTATATGTGGCAGAGCAAGAGAAATGTTTTATGGTCCTGATTCAGTAAATTGGGCTTAAATTGCTTAAAAGAAGTACGCAATGCAGAGGTGTAAATGGGGCTATTGGAACCCAGGGAACAATGAAAAATGGTGTGTGTGTGTGTATGTCCACACAAATTCTTAAAAAAATGTATCTCTGCACTTCCAAAAAGAGAGCATGCATGACTGGGAAAGGGTGTGGTCTCATGGGCCACACTGCCACCATAATTCTAGGGGGTAGAATATACCTGCTGCAGCAAGCGTCCCCCCTCCACTCTACTGAGTTTGGGAGCCTCAGCTAGTTCTCCCTGGCTGGGGCTATCGCTTTATCAACACCAGCACTCCAGTAGCGGAACTAAAAGTTTTGCGCCCCCCGCCGAAATTTCGGCAGCGTCCCCCCCACAGTTAACCCCCCCAAAGTTAACCCCCCTCGCACAGTAAAGTTACCCCCCCCCCCGCCTTACCCCTCCAAAAGCCGCTGTAGCAGATTCCCACACCTTGTCTGCGGTCCCGGCTCTCCTGTCCACTCCTGGCTCCAGAGTCTAATGAAAACAAACCATCACAAAATGTCCGTCCCCGTACAGCGGACAGTTTTTTGCTGTTTGGGGGCAGACATTTTGTGATGGTCTGTTTAGAATAGAAACAGAAGCCAGGAGGGGACAGGGGAGCCGGGACCGCAGAGAAATCTTCTGTGGGTCCCGGGCTCCGTCCACAGACGTGGCAGATGAGGTCCCGGCAGGAAACACAGGCATTTCTGTCTCCCCTGTGTGAGTGTGCAGCCAGCAGCTCTCTAGCTTCTGCCCTGTTATTGGTTGTCCACCAGGCTACCTCTGCTTATTTTCCTGTGAATACAACTGGATCTGCATTTGCATGAGCATGCCCTCACTGAAAAAAGCACACCCCGATTCCTCCTTTTCAGTGATCAATGTAGATGATATTGAATGGCATAAAAATGTATCAGACATATCCGAATACTCTTGTCTGTCCTATTTTGTGTGTGCAAATCCAATTAGCAACAATGCAATAGACAAGTAATGGATTGGTTTAGAATGTATAGGGATTGTATAAACAGCAATGCCTATTAAGGCACATGACATAAATTCTTTAATAATTATTCTTTATAGAACCAATATTGTTTGCCCATGTTTTGCACACATGGATGTCTGTTATTGCTCAGTGCTGGTCATACACTTACTGTTCATACAATAATGCCACAGATAAGGGGTCTAATTCAGACATGATCGCACTGCATTTTTTTTTAAATGGGCAAAACCATGTGCACTGCAGGTGGTGCAATCAGAATATGTACAGAGAGAGTTAGATTTGTGTGGGGTGTGTTGAAACTGAAATATAAATTGCAGTGTAAAAATAAAGCAGCCAGGATTTACCCTGCACGGAAACAAAATAACTCACCCAAATCTAACTCTCTCTGCACATTACCTTGTCCCACCCGCAGCACACATGGTTTCTCCCATTTTCCATTTTGAGAACAAATTTGTCCTGTGATCAGGTCTAAGAACGTGATCCTGGTCCATTCACTCTCTCTATGGGTGTAATGCAGACCTGATCGCATGGCCACGATTTCGCAAGGTGGATGAATATCAATACACTGCAGATGCATTTGGGCAACAATGGGTGTGTGTGATGCTGACCAGCAATCAAACCTACTTTTTTGATCACTGGCTGTTCGCCAAGGTGATTGACAGGAAGCAGGCATCCGGGGGTGGCAACTGGCTGTTTCATGGGAGTGTCCAACAAACACTAGACGTGGCACAGAAAACGCTGAGTGTCAAGGAACACGCAGGAGTGCCTAAGTGTTTTAGGGGAGGGTGTGTGACCTCAGCTCCCGGCTGGATATGCCTGTATTCATCTCAGGCGCAGAGTAAGTCTCTGGCTGCTTGAGCCTGCGATGTTTGGTGCCCACTGGAAAAAATCATTAGCTGTTGAGCAGCTGACAAAGGGGTTTGGACAAATTAGCACGGCTGTGAATAGATTCGCCTATGAACACATCTATTCCACTAGCGAACACATTAACTCGCAAGGTGGGTTTTCACTGTGGCGGGGTAGCGTCTACCTGAACACTGACCGCTGCGAATTCGCGCCCATGCGATCAGGTCTCAGTTGTCCACTATGTGCGGTTTTGCAACACATAATTCATACTGCAGCACAGACTTATGGCCATACCTGGCATGCTGCTAGCCTCAATACATTTTTGCAGAAGACTGCCAATAGTGTTTTTTAATATGTAATTATAACTCATCATTTGCAGGGTCATGAATATGCAATTTGTGTAAAAAGCATAATTTACTCGGCTACCTGTTATTCCCAGCATTGCCAGGTGCTTCTCATCTGTCTTCCCTCCATGTCTCTCCCCTCTATTTCTGATCTCCCTCTATCTCCTCCTTTTTACCTCTGCCTTCACAGTCTCTCTCTCTCTCTCATCTCTCTCTCATCTCTGTACACGTCATCATTTACCTGATTATTTATATAAAAGATTCTTCTCGTCTTTTTACTTCTGCATACTGTAATTTCACCTTTAAAATATCTGCAAAGCCTTAAGGCCCATACACAAATAGATGATAATTATATTGTTAGCAGTATATCATTCATCTAGTGATATTGACGTACATTCAGCTCAATTTTGACTATATTGTCAATTACTGCATGTATGGAGGGAAACTGGATGACATCACTAAACGATATAATTAGCGATAGCGTGCAGTGTGTATGCAAGTTCTCTTTCTTGATTCTGTGAGGAGACCTGCAGAATATGCACTGTGTGGGGTCCTGAGGACCGACTTTCAGAACCTGCGTTCTAGAGTGTATATGGGGCTTGAAATTCCACATACTGACATTAAACCATTTGCTTTTCATTTAAAGTTATCATGAGCATTTTTGTTTGTTTGGGACTAGTGCTGCTCTTAACATGTTTCTAAATAGTAATCAGACTGCACACAAACTAGGCCTGTACTATTCAAATAAAAATGAACAGCACTTACTCAGGTGTTATACTTAAAAGTGTTGTATCCTTACATTTTGTATGCAAGTCATTCATAGAACACTGCACAGCGAGCCCTGCAAGGATTATAATAATAAAAATATAAGTATGTCATTTTCTTCAGATAAGACTTGAATGCATTATTTGGAATATGCTATACAAATATAGAACAACCACAGAAAGTAATTAGGTTATGGCACAGACTGCCAGAGAGAGATGTGGCAGAAAGCAGTGTGTCGAATTTTAATAATAGGCAGGAAAGATTCTTGTCACAAGACATTACAGGGCACAATGGAATGTGATTAGATTCAAAGTTTTTTATAGTTACATAGCAGTTGTGTTTACCAGAAGTCTCAAAATGAATATTACATGAATTCTAGTACCCAAACTCTTTTCTCTGAGAAGTCCATTTCTATTCTGAGGTGATGGCCCACATTTTCCCAATAATCATCATTGTGCATGCAGAATTCTCAAAAAAAGCAGAGCATTACATGTGTCACACAGAGTTATACACAAGCCCATTGCTCTGTAACCGAGCACATGGATGATGTATGGACCATGACATAGTAAGCTACTGTAATGCTGCTGAGTGTATAGACTTGTATATACAGTAGTCAAACTTTTCCAACTGTATGTGAATAAAATTTAAATTGTCATTTCGTACTTTTCTGCTGATTTTAGTTACTGACAGTAAATCAATCTCAAATCAGGTATGGCATTCTATACTGTATGACTAATATGACTAATGACATTTACCTCTGCATTTACTTCTGTTCAAGTACAGTATGGTACTGGTTACTTTAATATGGGGAATGGGCTTCACCAGATTAGCAATACATTTTATATGTGCATCACTGGCAATGGGGATTTATCTCTGAAATATATGGGTTAGTTTCAGTCATCACTTGCGTGTTCCCAATCCTACTTAAACATTCATCTTCATTCATTCATTAACTTGCATTCATCAGCTAATGTATATGGCTGGAAATGGCTGTGCATTGGGCAGTATTTCAGAAGTGGGGGTTTCTCAGTGCAGTTTATAGCTGACAATGAAGGCACTGCTGCAGCCATCTTCTGAAATCATTATTGATAAAAAAGGAGTCCTCAAATTCATAGCCTAGTGCAGGGGTTCCCAATCTTTTCTGAATCACGGCACCCTGGAGTATCAGAATTTTTTCGCGGCACCCCTAGGCCAAAAAAAAAAAAAAAATGAGATTGGGTTTATATTTGATTCTTAGGGTCAGTTATGTGGTAAAGGGCAGGATTTGCTTCTGTTTGTACACATTTTACGATTGGCAGCCTCCAGCACTGGTTTTGCTCATAAATAATTACCCATTGATAATTTGAATTGGGGAGCCACGGCACACAGTTTGGGAACCACTGGCCTAGTGTGTATATATATATATATATATATATATATATGCATAACATGAGTCACGGTGTGATACGTGATAAAAAATGGTAAAAAAATGGCATCAGAATGTAAGATTTTGATGTGGGTCTTGGATATTCTTTGATAGCGCATTTGATTTGGACCAATAAGCAGATATCTCCAAGCAAATCTCCAAAAATCGGTAGTCAGCCAATTCAGGAGATCTGGTATTGCGCCAGTGCGCATGTCAAACCACTTAAACGGTTGTTTTGCCATACCTTCAGTTTAAGTAGCGACAGGGGTGGGAAGCAAACCATTGTGGGGGAGAAAACATTGCATTTTGTGGGAGCGTTCTGGACAAACACGTGTTCGGATCGCTCAGGAAATGGGCCATTGTGACCTCACACGCAACAGCTATAACCATAACCAGGATTCGCAGCTATGCGATGTGGGACCCGGCGTGCAGCATGGCTTTGCCCTGTACTGGGCACCCCTCCCTGCATGCTAGTGCCGGGAGTTGTAGTTTACCGAATTTTAGCTAAACTACAAATCACACTGAATCAGGGTTTGTAGAAGTAATAACTTATTAATATCTAACATTCTGTTACTGGAAGTCTAATATGAAATGAAGCATCCTATGTTATTTATTTATTCTACAGTCAAACCTTGCTACTATTCTCTCCATCTGGCTGTTTTATTGGTTCTGTTTATGGGCCTGGCTTACAATAGTCATCTGCTTTACCGTCTGCTAGTCATATGCTGTCCAGCAGCTGCACAGAATGCTTTTATTATACTGTATAGACTGTATGCACTAAAGTATTCTGTAAGGTTATCATCCCAAAGCAGTCTGGGAAAAGCTACAACTGATGCATTCTGTGTGTTGTTGTATGGCAAATGAGGTAAACACATTAGTCATTTGTTCAATATATATCATAAAGCAGTACATTGTAATTAGTGGGTTTTAAGCTAAAAAGCCAATCAATGTGTGTCACACTTTGTGATTGTGTTAGAATGGAAAAATGACTTCATGGGTGCTGATATACTATTACTAACCTAGGATGCGGGACTATGTATGTACAGTATGCATGTATTTAGCTTTCTCTCATTTCTAATTTGTAACATTTGTTTTGTGGATGTTTTTTCTTTATCAAATTGTTTTAAAAATGTTTTAATTATGTACTCCTCATTTTACATGATTATAGAGCTTTGAGTTGCCTCAGAGTTCTAGAACCTGTGAAAGGTCAATCTGCTTTCTGGAGGTTTGTTTATAGGTAATTATATAGTGCTTTTGAACAACAGTTTCTAAAAACCACCTCAAAAATGGTATACAAATTTACCTTTAGACTTTTTCTTTTACTCTCGAAATCTGGATGTACAATATTGAAGAGCATGAACTGCATTATTAATTAAACTGTTGATCAATGTTATTTTTTGATGTGGGGCTGTTTTCAAAAGATGAGAACTACATAATCAATATTGGCACATTATTTATGCAAACTATTTGCCCCTGAAATTCAAGTTGAGCCTATTTTATATTTGAGACCTCTTTTATCTGCAACAGTAATAATGTTGTTATGTTGTTGATAACAAACAAGTAGATACTCACCAATATATGTGAGATCAAACTGTGAAGAATATAAATAATTCAGTCCAGTATTATTTAATAATACTTTACATAATGACCCATCTTGTCTTCATAAGAATATATTGTGATTTAATAGAGTCATTGATGAATCAGTAATGTTTTTTTGTGAAACAGTTCTACAAGGTGCTGTGTTTCTGCAATAGCTGGGGAACAGTAGGGGAACCATAGCTGGAGAGCAGTAGGGGAACCACAACTGGGGAACAGTAGGGGAACCACAACTGGGGAACAGTAGGAAAATTATAGCTGGGGAACCATAGCTGGTGAACAGTAGGGGAACCATAGCTGGTGAACAGTAGGGGAACCATAGCTGGTGAACAGTAGGGGAACCATAGCTGGGGAACAGTAGGGGAACCATAGCTGGAGAACAGTAGGGGAACCACAACTGAGGAACAGTAGAAAAACCATAGCTGGGGAACAGTAGGGGAACCATAGCTGGGGAATAGTAGGAGAACCATAGCTGGGGAACAGTAGGGGAACCGTAGCTTGCAAACAGTAGGGGAACCATGGCTGGGGAACCATAGCTGGGGAACAGTAATGGAACCATAGCTGGTGAATAATAAATTGAATGGTATTTAGACATGAATTATTTAGGCCCTTCTGATTTACCTTACACTTAACTTATCCAGGTGTAGTTTAGCTGCTTTCTTTGATCTGCAGTTTTAGTGTAAATGCTAAGGGGGAATTTTTCTAAGATGGGAGTTCTATTTCATATAAGATGTTGCTATGGGCAACCAATCAGAATATACTTTATTTATTTAGCCCCTTCTAGAAGATAATAGATAGTATCAGATTGGTTGCTCATAGCAATATCCCATCTGAAATAGAACTCCAATCTTAGCAAAAGTCCGCCTAACTCAGGAATCAAACTTAAAACACACCGAATGGAGCGATCTCTCCAATGATAAACAAGCCTAAAAAATAGCATTTTGTACTTGAGTGTGATATAACAGGTAAAAATGTCTAGGTCGACCCCAAAACTCGACAAGGTGAACACTGGAAAAAGGTCAACACAAGGAAAAGGTCGATACATGGAAAAAATGTTGACACCTGAACACGTGGATCCCCAATTAGTGTACCGGGTACCAGGAGCCTTAATCTGCTACCGCTGCGCTCGGCACACTTTACTGTCCCAAATCAGAGAGACAATTTACCGTACCAAAATAGAATGGGTGTTAAGTATGAAAAAGTGAAAAAACATTAAACAAGATCTTGAAAAACTCATGTTGACCTTTTAATATATCGACTACTTGTGATGTCAACCTATTGCTTGTATGAACATCTTTACCTAGTTGACCATATGTATGTATATATATATATATATATATATATATATATATATATATATATATATATATATATATACATATATATATATATATATATGTTATATATGTTGTTAACCCAATGACTGGGTGACATTTAATAGGATGCAATTTTTAGTAAGGTTCTGAAATCGCACCATATCTCATGTTTTCCAATCGCTAATTTTTTGAAGAGATTGACAATTTTATGGAATGCAAATTAAGGTATGAAAAACGCGATGTCAAGCGAAAAGGGGGAGTTTTTGTCATGAAAACCATAACCAGCCCCAGGCTCAAAGAACTGGTCTTGGTTTTAGAAATTCAGGGGACAAAAAACAGACAGGATCCCCAGAATTTCTAAAACCAGCACGAGGCTCAAGGGCCAGTCCTGGTTCCCAATATATGGGGGACAAAATGAGTAGGGGTCCCCATGTATTTTGGCAACCAGCACCGGGCCCAAGCAGGCAACAGGGTAATGCTTCAGCCCGGGGGGAAATTTGTATGCAAGTTCCCCCAGCCACGCATTTATCCCCGTGGTTGATCAGCATGGGCAGGGATCCTGGGGGAGTGGGGACCCCCCCAATAAAAGAGTCCCGCCCTCCAGAGTTACCCCTGCCTAGGCTGAAGCCTGGGCTGTCGCCGATACCGCTGGCCTGTGGGCAACAGGCTGATTGTTGTGCAAAAATAGGCATAACTATTTTACATTGTTGTGGAACTACAAGTCCCAGCAAGCCTGCACTGCATGCAGGGACTCGGAGAACCACCAATCCCAGCATGCGGGCATTAAAGGGCCCTCTGGGTCTTGTAGTTCTACACCAATGCAAGTTTTATTACATGCTACAATCACCCACACTATACGTACCTAAAGAGGTCTACCGCCGTTCGATCCTCTTCTCCAGTAGTATCCATGGGTACCTGTTGAAGGAAAATACTGTATACTCACACTCCCTCTGGTGATGAATGCTCCGCTTCTCTGGCTGCAAGTACCCCCGGCTGCACAAGTGGAGATTGTTTGTTTACAATCTTGGCTCCTCCCACATACCGGGGCTTAGGCCTGACTACCAGTCAACCAGGAGTGGTAATTGGGAACCCCCACTCATTTTGTCCCCCGTATTTTGGGAACCAGGACCAGTACTTAAGCCTAGTGCTTAAGCAGCTTTTCTAATAGCACTTATCTATGAAGTATTGTTTAATTTTTAGTTGTCTGACCTGCCTTTCTGCCAGTATATTATTCACAACAGTTGCTGCGATCAGACCCATTGGTTCCTCACTGTATATCAATAGGCCTATGTTATAATACATGCAGAAAACATCTCAAAAGACGTCTTGACCAGAGAAGAATCTTAAGGACAACTTTAGTCTAAATAGCTTATATCTGTGGATCCTTTTGGTAGCACATCTTCCTTCCCCTTCTGCTAAATCTTTCATCCACATTTTGCAAAGTAAAAAAAAAAAAAAAAAAAAAAAAAATAATAATAATAAAATAATATGGGTTTGATAAAAATACTTAACTTAAGCACTAGGTTACACATGCTGAGATCTTTAATTCAGCATAGTCTGTGTGGCTTTATAAATAAAGGTCGTATTACTGTATTTTAAATATATACATTTACAATTGTGTTCCTGTATGTAAAAATATAAAATAAAAAACAGCGTGGGTTACTTTAAAGATGAGAAATAAATAGTTGCAAAGAAGCGGGTATTTAAAAATGTCAGAAAGGTCAAAATCTTCATTTGTAAACCACAAGGATTATACTTGTATTGACTGAAATGAAAATGAAACAAGATGCTAACAAGACAGGAATCAATCCGAGAAAATGATTTAGGTATCTCAGTGGTAGGAAGGCAAGGATAGAAAACATATTTACACTCTAAAATGGAAACAAAGAGAATGTGGAGCCCTAAAATACGTTCTTTACTGTGTATACAACAAACAATCTGATACATTTTATTAACCCTTTGAGTGCCATGTTGTATCTAGAGTATGATGTATAATATTACTACTCACGCCATACCAAAGGTACCACTGTGGCTCACAGGAGACTTGTTCCAAGACAGATTAGACAAAATAAATGTGAATGACGCACCTATACCAGATGGCTTATATCAGTATTTTAGCAGAGAACTCGCTCATTTATTTGCCCAAACTATTATTTTAATTATCAAAGAATCTCTAAAAAACTAGTACGGAATACGGAAAGCCCACATGGTAATCAGTAAGTGTAAAGTATTTACAGGAGTTAGAAAGATATTTGGAATGCTGTATCGGGTTCACATCCAGCATTTGTTCAAGAGTAAGTAGAACACTTGACAGAGAATTGGCAATGGATGTAATATATTTAATCAAAAGCATTTAACACTGTGCCTTACAGATGATTAGTATCAACAGTAAGCTAAAAGCTGTTGGCCTAAAAAAAAAATAACTAACATAAATATAACTATAACATCAAACAATTGCTCAATATACATAGGACAGCAGCCTGCAAAATAATGAAGAGGTTTCATTGTTTCTCCTAAAAAATTCATTATAAATAACTTAAATTGAGTTACCCACTGTAGTTCTCTCCTAGGTTACATGTATACCTCTTTATTAAGTATATCACACAAATGCACAAACATACATAGGTGGTCCCACAACTTCAGTCAATTAAGGATCAATAACCTTAAAATGTATCTACATTTTCAGTCAAATCCTTGGTACAGTTTACCCACTATGAAGTCTTCAGTATGTTCAATATCATTATTAGGGTCATGTCCTCAACCGTACATGCATATTGGGTATAGGATGATCTTTTTAATAATTTCCTGAAGATAGTATGAAATATCCCTCTCATATGGTATCATGAAAAACAGAGAGAAAGAGGTCAGAAGTGCAGCACTGTCAGGCAATCAAAATACAGTATATTGGCATTAGAGTGCCAACATTGCTGTGAGCCATCCTCAAATTATCCACTAAAGATGCCAGCATCACTCACAGCAACTGTTCTTTTAGTATAAATAAATACAAATAAAGGCAAGTCACTTGATTGAAGTTTAGTTAACTACTGCTCCCAAAAAAAGAACAGTCGCTGTAAGTGGCACTGGCATTTTTAATGGATATTTTGGCACTCAAAGGGTTAATAAAAAGGTTTGCTTGACAATTTTCACAACTTTTTTTTAACAAATTCTCTTGGGACTCAAAGGGTTAATATCACTGTGAATTTACATTTAAAATATAAAAACAAACCTATCAATCCAATATTTGGACAGTGGACCTACAAATAGAAAGTGGTTCTAGGATAAGGATCACCTACCAGGAAACAGTCAAACATACTAAGGTCATCAGAATGTCATCAATTCTAGAGGATGATATCATAATATCTTCATTATCATCAAAAAAAAATAGAATAATACACACAAAAAATATATACAGTCCACAGAACTGTCATGGTTCCATAGGTGTGTGTGTGTGTGTGTATGTTGGTGTTTATAGTCATTTGTGTTTTTGTGTTCTATGTTCTCTGGTTTTCATATCATTGAAATGTAAAATTTGGGGTTTATAAAGATAAGCTGACACTTTGTAAATGTACCCCTTAATATCTTGCTTCCAAATGTGTTATTTACTGCAAAAAGCATAGAAATTATAGTATTGACAGAAACGGGAGTAAATTGAAGATAGAACAGAAAGTGTCCAAAAAAAGGTGGTACTTGTTTAGTTTCACGGTGGCAACATGGCCACGCGCTACTTCCGGGTTCGCTGCTCGCCAAACTCTCTAAAATAAACTAAATAAACTCCATGCCAACATGGATAGTTCATACCCCCACTATCCACGTTGGCATGGAGTTGATTTTAGATAGTGTGGCGAGCGTAGTGAGCCACCGAGCCCGTAGCGTGGGCGAGCGCAGCAAGCCCCGCAAGGGGACTCAGACACGCGGCCATGCTGCCGCCGTGAAACTAAACAAGTACCAAAAAGATTATATAGGGCTTCTTGCATTAAGAAAACAATAGTCATTATTGGTCATGGATGGAGATGTTTCTATCTTGGATTAATTTTTGCCAACCGCAACATGAATCTAGTGTTATTGAGGAAACATGGGGCGAATAAGTTGATAATTAAAAATTGTGACCTAAACAATTCTTTAATAAATATATACACAGTATATCTGCACATATTTCTTGTAATATAAATATTTACAATCTTACAGGTAGAATTTTCTTTTCATATGCTAATTTCATTATCTACCCCAATGTTGTCAGTAAGGTAAGTTGTAAATAATATCATCAGCATTATCATCATCATCAATAGAAACAGAAAAGCAAGATATGCTAAAAAAAAGTACATTTGCACCTGTCTCTTTAACATCATTCTACTAATGAAAACATATACATTTCGGTATTAAAATTACACATGAATTTGGTCAGCAACTATGTTTTAAACACATGTATTCATAATTGCATTTTTACATAATTATTGAAGAAAGACAATAATTTACAGCACTTCTGCTCTAGAAATCAAAGGAGCTTTTGATCTTGAAAGTGCATATTTTAAGTATTATTTTCTGTTGGAGCACAGTCATTTTAGAGTTGACCCAGATCATGTACAGCAACTTGAAACATAAAGAAAATTAGTCATGCATTTCTGAGAACATTTTGCACTTTGTACACAACCATAAAATCATTGTTTCGTTATTAGGGAAATTAATATATTAGAAATAATTGTAATATTTGTTATGCAAAACTGTAGTAGAAAATATTGTAAAATTAAAAGTGATGTTTCCAACTTATTGTATTAAATGGGAATATGTTATTATACACAACAATTTAAAGGTACAGTAAAACTTAAATTAAACACATTACTTACAATTATTTTTGGATTTCATACATTTTCACAACTGTTCATAATTCCGTTATTACTTATTACAATATCTTACCCATTGTCTGGAAAAAATAAAGGACCCGCCCAAGGTGACTTGGCCAAAATGTTCAGGACTCACTAGCCTAATATTAAGATTAAAAAAAATTGAATATGGAGGAGGGCTACAGCAAGTTTCTGTTTCACAAATTAGGTTATTTTGATTAAAAAACTTTATATAAGTGTTGTGATTTCATAATTTTTGTGGAATTAACTGAACTTAATTTGATGAAATAGAAAGTAAAAGTATTCAAGCATTTATTTAATACTTTGGGGTCATGTTCTATGTATGTTTTTGTAATTGCAGTATTTATTTATTTATCAACGGTTTCTTATATAGCGCTTACATATTCCACAGGGCTTTACAGGGAATACTTGAACATTCACATCAGTCCCTGCCCCAGTGGAGTTTACAATCTATATTCCCTACCACATATATATACACACACACACACACGTAGACATTATATGGTTCATTTTTGTTAAAATCCAAATAATCTACCAGTATATTTTTGGATTGTAGGAGGAAACCGGAGTACCCGGAGGAAACACACGCTAGCACGTGGAAAATATACAAACTCCCACAGTTAGGGCCATGGTGGGAATCGAACCCATGACCTCAGCGCTGTGAGGCAGCAATGCTAACCATTACACCATCCATCCTGCCCCATGTATGAGTTCATGTGGTTGCATTGGCAAAAGCATCTGTATGCAGTGGTCCTGAGAAAATGTACTAACGCCATAGTCATTGGAATGCGTAATCTGCCACCTATTTACAAAGAGGCATTGGCAACAATGGTTGAATATTGGTCACACCATTGAAAATGATCCACTGGGAGTAGTTAAAACTTCTAAACATACACAATCACTTACTGCGGCACATCCACAAAACGGAACATCTACCTCATACAAAAGCACAATGACTGTCAATCATTCCAAATTAAATCCGTAAGTATGATCATAAAAAGGGGGCATGGTTTTGCGCCAATGATGTAATTGTGAGCAATGCCTCCTGCTTATTGTCACTAAAGGGGCATTCCAAGTGACCTTACCCCCAGTCACTCTCTCCCATGAATAGATGCTGTGCGCAGTGCATGAGCTGCAAGTGACAGGGGGCCTCCCAAACTGCCTCCCCCCTTCCCCATGGAACACTGCTGCCTTTAGGTGGGACAATGCCCCCCAAAAACAGACTGGTTCACGAATCAAGACAGTTGGGATGTATGCTTTCTAGCATAGTAAGTTTAGTTATTTGTATGGCATTTTATGCTTTTCTTTAAAAGAACTTGTTGCTTCTACAGCTGCATCTGTAAGTGGCAACTTGCCATGCTGACACTGCTAGGGACATTTGCTGAAAACTGATTTGTGGAAACATGACGCCTGCTGTAACATGAAATTACAAAAACAAGGCTCCAAAAAAAGAAAATGAGTTCATTTATCTCCCACTATGCTTCTCCCATTGTCAGCTAACAGTAATGCACCTGAAAAATGTGTTGATAAAATGCCCGATGGTAGAACATCACTGCATGTTAGAAATAACCCAACTATTTTTACATTTGGATGTACAGTATGTTGTATTTACATGGTTGGATGCAGCACGGACAACAGAAAGACCCAGCACAATTTGTTTTACCTGTTGATTCAATCATTGCTCATCTTAAAGATGATAAACATCCAGTCATATTTGCTTTGGTATTCAAGGGGGTAAGGGCACTGTGCAATAACAAAACATCCAGTAACAAATACATTATGCCATATTTGGCTTTAAAGAAAAATTGCTTAATTAGTGGCCCTCTAATTAAAAAAATGTTGTCATCCCAGAGTACTAATGGCAAACAGAATGATTTTTACAGATATCACAATGCAATAAATGTCTACTTACAGATGTGTCAAAACACACCTATCCTCATAAAGGGGCAGATGTATTTAGCCTGGTAAGTGATAAGGTCGTGATAAAGATAAAGGCGATAACGCACCAGTCAATCAGCTGTGTTTGAAAAAGTTCTGAGTTATGCCCCATTGTGCCAAATAAACCTTTTGTCATGCCATAGACTCCATAAAATACAGTGTTCGTCCTTTTCACATCACTTACTGTATGCAATAAAAGTAAATTGCTTATCTTGAACACTGACTATGGACTTGTAGTTACAGGTACTGTAGCTTCTCAGTGTAAACTAGTTGCTACTCTGGATAAAATGTCAATAGACATGCCTCCAACTCCGCATGAATAAAAAGGTCCCTTAAGAATAAAAAGTAGTAACAATCAAGTTTTATGCTTCAAGGTTGTATTGTGTGACTTTGCTTTGGTGTTTGTTAAGATCAGACTCCACTACACGGGTTTGATGGGATTATCATTTTAAGATTAAATAATAATATGTTTCTTCCAATATAGACTGTGGTGATTGCTTAGGAAATCGTTTTGCTGATTCCCACCTTTGTTAGATGCAGTTCATGCATTCAAATGTATGAAAAAGATGATGCGAACAATTTGTTCTTAAAAAACATTTTATACAGATAAAGGTCATTCAAATAAAAGAGTATGATATACGCAAACCATATTTACATAATATTCAATTTTTCGGTACTCTTTTCCTAGAAGGGCGCCCATCGTGGCCATCTCGGGCATTGAATGCAATAAAAAAACGGGTGCGATGCGATGCGACCGACGCGATGCCCGCGATTTCCCATAGGGAACAATGTTAAATGTCTCAATTGACCCGATTTTCCTGTTCAATGCCTCAATTGACCCAATTTTTCCATAGGAAACAATGTTAAATGGGCCACAGAGGCCAAATAGGCACCCTGAAGTGTGAAATGGCCACCCCAATTGTTAACGCCACCCCACGATCAACGTCAACCCGAAGCGTGGCGAGCGCAGCGGTACGCGTCCTACGACCTTTTCATACCCCCACTATCCACGTCGGCGTGGAGTTGAGAATAGAAAGTGTGGCGAGCGCAGCGAGCCCCGCGAGGGGACGCGGATACCTTCACAGGTATCCGCGTCCCCTCGCGGGCTTCACAGCTGTCCGCGTCCCCTCGCTGCGCTCGCCACACTTTCTATTCTCAACTCCTCGCCGACGTGGATAGTGGGGGTATGAAAAGGTCGTAGGACGCGTACCGCCGCCCCTCACGGGCTCGCTGCGCTCGCCACGCTTCGGGTTCACGTTGATCGTGGGGTGGCGTTATCAATTGTGGGGGCCATTTCACACTTCAGGGTGCCTATTTGGCCTCTGTGGGCCATTTAACATTGTTTCCTATGGAAAAATTGGGTCAATTGAGGCACTGAACAGGAAAATCGGGTCAATTGAGACATTTAACATTGTTCCCTATGGGAAATCGCGGGCATCGCGTCGGTCGCATCGCACCCGATTTTTTAGTGCATTCAATGCCCGCGATGCCCGCGATTTTTTACTAACGATGCCCACGATCAAAATTGTGGGCTCTGTTCTATGTAAAGAGTACCAATTTTACCTCTCCGAGAGAATCCAGGGGAGGAGACGCAGAAGGTCACTTTGAGGGATGGGACAGAACAGTCATGTCATAAGGACCCCCACAAGATGGGAAAATTGTTGCAGGTTTTTTTAAATGCTTTTATCTTCATCAGGATGTAAGTGGGATGCAGGAGAGTTACATACCCTTCTGGGCTTACTGGGGACTACCCTAACAGTCAGGTGTCCCCCACAGCTTCCGGGACAGTATGTAAGTTTCTGAACTCAATGAGTTATGTAAGAGGCATAACAAAACCATGATAAATGATGTGTGAAACACAATACAAACAAACATATGAATAGAGTTAAACAGGAATGAGGACTTAAAACGTGATGGAGAAGTGGGGATATAGGATTAGTGCCACAATCAGGGGAGTACAGAAAGTTCTGGTGTATAGGTCCCAATCTGGCAGAGAGGTCCTTCGGTGTTAATGAACACAGCTGCATCTTGCTTCTTGCAGAGCCGTCCCTAGCCTAAATGATGCCCTAGGCAAGATTTTGGCTGGTGCCCCCTAGCACCACCACTAGTTCCGCCTCTGACCCTGCTCCCCTTTCCCAGCACCATCAACCCTCATCATAGCAGTCATCATTTTGGTGCTCCTACCCGCAATATTTAAATAGAAACAGTGCACACATTCGGTGCGCAGCCCAAACTGGGGTGTGTTCTTGCTGGGAAGGGGCATGGCCACCCAATAGTACCCCCAATTCAAATTATGCCACACAGTAGTGTAACTTTATTCACATTATATCATGCGATGGTGTTCCTTATTCATGTTACATCACACAGTAGTACCACTTTACCTTATGTACATTACTCCTCACATTATTCACATTATACCCTTAGAAAAAAATCCTGAGAAAATATTGTATTTTAAGCACCTCCATGGCCACACTGCAACCCAGCACAAAGCAGTGTGTGCTGGGCAGAGGAGAATAGCTGCAGCTGCTGCTGTCACTTAAGGGGAGGGGGCCCGGGGCCCCCACTGGGCCCTTCCATCAGACTTTGGCCTGGGTAATTTGTACCCCCTACCCCTTTCTCTCGGCACCCCTGATAATACTACACAGTAATGCCCCTTACACATGACACACATTAATGTCCTTATAACCATAATGCCCCTTACACATTATGCCAACCTTTATTAATGCCCTTCATACACATAATGACACACATAATGCCCCTTACACATATGTTGCACATTATTAATGCCCTTATACACATGACACACATGATGCCCATTACACATTTTGCACATTATTAATGCCCTTATACAAATGACACACATAATGCCTGTTACACATATGTCGCACATTATTAATGCATTTTTACATGACACACATAATGCCCCTTACACATATGCCGAACACTATTCCACAACCAACCCACCCGCAGACAGCACTCACACAGCCGCAAACACTGTGACCTCTACCTCTGCTTGGATACAGATGAGTCCTCATACATCTTGCCTCAATAGTCCATGCAGCTCCTGGCCAGTTCTGCTAACGTTGGGTGCCTTTTTTGCTGAAATTTCATCCTATTTGCATTGTTATGACCAGCACACACAAGGAGCTTCTGATGATTAAAATGATATGTGGCATGCCTATAGTCTGTGTGCGACTGTGGCTGTACCTGCATATGGAATGCTATGTTACAGTGATTTCCATGAATACACTATTTCATATGCAGATACAGCCTCACTCACACACAGAATATAGGCATGCTGCATATCATTTTAATCAGCAGAAGCTGCTGATACCCCTAGGCATTCCAAATGCCCTAGGCAATTGCCTAGTTTGCCTATGCCTAAGGCCGGCTCTGGCTTCTTGTACACAGGCAGAGGTCTCCCAGTGTGTAAGAAGTAGTTAAGTAAGGTACCATCAGTGCCTGCATGCTCTTCTGTTAGCGTTTGATCATCAGATCCAGGTATAGATTGGGACATGAGGACCAGGGCTTGTTTACCTCTCTCCCCCACTCTCACAGGGGACACAGTCCAAAGAAGTCTGATTGCTAATTGCCTAATAATGTGACAGGTGAACTGCACACAGAACAAATTCAAGAGTCATGCAGCATTTACATAGACCTGCCAGAGGCGGCTTGTATCAGTTCCCCCCTTAACGAGGGGTCAAGGGACCCCTATATCCAGGATTTCCACAGCAAGGGATACAGCAGAAAACCTGGCATGCTGGTACAAACAACAAAGACGAGACAAACAGAAACAAGCTGCGGCTGCAGCTTGTAACACATGGTAGGCAAGGGTCATTTGGGATACATTTGCTAGGTCAACAGTATGAAGGGCAACATACATAAGGTTGACCACAAAAGGTTGACAGGGCTTATAGCAACACATTAAATAGGTCAAAAGAGTGGTGGGTTGACACAAGCATTAGGTCAACAATGGGAAGGTTGATATGAGTTTTTCAATTGTTTTAAAAAACATTCAGTATTTCTTATCCTACCATCCACTAGGGCAGTGATGGCACCCTTGACACTCCAGCTGTTGTTGAACTACACATCCCAGCTGGAGTGTCAAGGTTAGCCATCACTGCACTAGGGCATGGAGGGAGAATAGAATAGTGTGCCTGAAGCATATAACGTGCATCGAGCCATGTGAAGGGACACAGTACACTGATACAGTGTCCATGTCGACTTACATCTAAATAGACCTGAAAAAAAAAAAAACATAAAATCATGTTGACCTTCTGATTGTCAACCTTCCCATTGTCAACCTAATGATTGTGTCAACCTTCCAATCCTGTCGACCATAGGATTGTCGACATACAGATGGAGCCCTCCTTATCTAGCCATTTAATAGGATTAAGAGAGTAATAGAATGACTCTGCTTTATCCCCTACTGCAGTGGTTTCCAAACTGGCTCCCTGGGGTGCCTCGGGACACTTGCAGGGGTGCCTCGGGTTGGTCGTCCAGGACCAATTCAAATTATTTATGATCAATTATTTCTGGACCAAACCCAGTGCTGGTGGCTGCCAATCATAAACTGTGTACAATCAGAACCAAGTCCTGCCCTTTACCACATAACTGAACCTAAGAAGCACAATCTACTTAATTTGATATATATTTTGGGGGGCCTAGGGGTGCCCAGGAAAAACTCTGATACTCCAGGGTGCCGTGATTAGAAAAAGATTGGGAACCCCTGCCCTACTGTATTGTTCTATGTATTGTATTGCTGCTGAGAACAATAGGATAGCTATGGCTAGCCATGGCGAGCCACAACCTAAGGAAGATAGTTGAGAGGGGCTCCATCTGTATTTCCATCTGTATTTCATGTGTCCTAATCTATGTCCACCTTCAAACTTTTGACCCTATGACCCATACCAGGACATTTTCAGTTCCTGGCCTTACTGTTTATCTCTCCTCTGCCCCCAGAGTATATACAAAAGTTATGTCCCATGTGGTCGCTTTGCTAAGACCCAAAGACAATACCATTATTGCTTATTTGAATAACCTCCTTATAGGCGTCATCTGTTTGGAAGTGGAATTACTTCATTGTCTACTAGTAGTAATAGACACTGTTGCGGATCCTTAACTATCCAAAGACTCCACTCATACCTTCCAAAACGATAGTCTTCTTTGGCCTTTTATTCAACAGTCACTATCAGAGTTTACCTTTCTCAATGGACGGTTCAGAAATGCCAAACTCTGGTGCTAGCATTTCTCCTTCTACCACAAGTTTCCATACTATGCAGCTCATAGAGATAATGGTGGCATTGTTTAAAGCTTTACATTCCATGCTAGTCCACTGCAAAACCGGATCCATTCTTGTTGATTCCAAACACCTCTAACTTTCTCCACAGACTCATCAATCTCTACAGTGATTACTCCAGTACCAGAATTTATCAAAGGGGCCCCCCTTCTGATTTTGGATCAGATGCCTGTCTTGTGGGCTATGATGCAGTAACTTCCGCTGCTCATCTCCAATTTCCAAACGTTGGAAATTGGAGAATTGCTCTGGTTCAGGCACAAACTGTCTCATATTCAATCTGACAATGTTATTATTATTATTATTATTATTATTATTATTATTATTATTATGTCAAATGCCATGGATGGACCAGAAGTCATTAAGGGCTGGGGAAAGACGCTGGGCCTTTTGCAGCAGGGAGGGAGGGGGGCGGATGAGGGGCGGAGGCAGCTATGGGACATGGAAATGCCCAGCATTTCAAGGGTGTCCCCATGGTACCGCTGGGCAATCCCATGCAAATGCCGGTGGGACAAAGTGTGCTGGGGGAGGGTGGCTGACATCTCCACTGACTTATATTTGCGAGCACAGGAGAAATCATTCTAGCACATGCGAGGGGATGTGTTTTTATAACCATGCAAGGGGTTATGGTGGCAGAGGAAGGGGGGCAGTTTTTCAGCGAAGAGGCGGGGTGGGCTCTCTGGGATTCGGTATGCTCCGATCTTCACCGCTTACCGAGTCAATCAAAATCAGTATGTACTACTATCAAAATACTAAGTATTATACAGAAACGGTGTTCTTTTGTTGGTAGGTGATTGTTCCACCAAGAAAGTACTTTTCATTTTTGCTCACCCATTATGGACTAGAAGTAATCAGGCTTTGGCAACTCACATCATTTCCACTTTGGCCATTCACATTCCTGGGGTGAAGAAGTGGGCAGCAGACTCAGAACGGGAACTACTTCAGCAGCCCTTTCAGGTGAAATGGCATCATTGGGAAAAGCCTGACATAGAATTCATGACTTCATGCCACAAAAGAAAGTTGTCAATCTATAGAGATCCAAGGACCCACAGGCAACCTTAGTGGATCTCTAAATAGTTCCTTGGTCATTACAGTTAGGTTCCTTTCTTCCCATATCTGTTCATGCTGACCATTGTCAGTACTGCAGTGACCCTCAGATTGAATGCATGAGGAAATTAAAATTTTTATGTACTCACCATAAAATCCTACCCCTAAAATCCATCTGGGGGACACTGTAATCTCTAGTTTTCTGGTTAAATTTGCTTTTTTATTCTCTTTTACTTTTTTTATAATTATTTTCCAGGTTTAGCATCCTCCATGTTGCTTATCTTAGAATATAAACAGAGGTATGAGGGAAGTGGCAGGTGTTAGAGAGAGCAGAGCTAGTTAGTCTAGCGCCTGCTCCTGAGCTGGCCAATCTATCCTAGCATCCCCCAGAGGGACTTTGAGGAATGGATTTTATAATGAGTGGATAAAAAAATTCCAATATTCCTTCTCATGTGCAGTCAAACTGTTTGGCAAATACACTTATCTGATCTGAATGCAGAAGTTTGTTGTGTTTTGACCTTACTGACTTTTTTATTATTTCACCCAGCTCTTCCCCTCAGGATGCTTTTGGTGATGTATGAGAATGGCTGATGCCTGATACAAGCTTAGCAGTTATAACCGCAAGCTTGAGCTTTTTAGTTCATTGAGTGCTGAACTGTTATTGAGTATAGAGTAGGTTACATTGTACTGTCCTCACTTGAGGAAAATGCTCTTAGCTGCAGCATCATTCAGCCAAAATGGCATTGATGTTTTCTGGGCAGTAGCCCAGAGTTAACTAGATCAGTAAACAGCGGTAGTGTAAATGCAGGGCTGTTTCTAGATAATTTAGCTCCCAGTGAGAAGAAATAAAAATGCGCCTCACACCATGCCCATTACGCCGCACACCGTGATGCCCATTACACATTATGCCCTACACCATAATTATGATCCACATCATGATACCCATTACACATTATGCCCCACAACATATGCCCATTACACAATATGCTCCACACCATAATGCCCATAAGTACCACTTTCCTACACTGTAGTTGCCAGGAGTTACATGCTCATTGCCAAAGGGGATTTCCTGCTCGTTGCCGTGGAGTGATTACATGCTCATTACCACAGGGGATTTCCTGCTGGTTGCCATGGGGGGTTTTCCTGCTTGTTGCGCATGCATAGTTTCACCTCATTGCTCATAGTTTCATGCTCATTGCCAGGGGGGTTTTCCTGCTTGTTGCGCATGCATAGTTTCACCTCCGTGCAGTGCCAGATTAAGGTCTAAATGGGCCTGGAGCTGAAAATGCCTAGGGCCTACATGCGCAATAATAGAGGTTGCAACCTGCACCTAATAATGTAGGGGGCGTGACCAGTGTTTTGGGTGAGTGGTCTGCTCATCGGTGTGTCTCTATTTGTGTAAATACTTTCAACTAATTATATATATATATATATATATATATATATGGATCTGGGTAGAAAGATGAAGAGAAGCGCTTCATAGTGCAAATATTGCTTTTTATTCAAAAGACATTCAGTCACTTTAAAAATCAATATAAAACAATACACTGCGTACCCTGCTTTTCAGCAGCGTGGGCTTAAATACCACGTGATTTTGACATATATCAATGTTACCGCGTCCACAGTCAGGATCTCCTTAGGGCAAATATGGGGACGGCTGCCGCATATAGCGTCTGGCTGATAACCACGGCTTGCTGGCGCACTTTTCTCATTACTGCTCTCCTGGTCTGTGTCGGGTACAATGGATTTGCGTCTGGTAGGACACGACCAGACGCGTTTCGTCGATGACTTCGTCAGTGGGCTGTCGCTTCTCTTCATCTTTCTACCCAGATCAATTTTAATCCAGTGGGTTCCCGGGATTCTCTCCGATTGAGAAGCTGCGGCCAGGAAAGATCAAAGGTCTAGTGCACAACCCCATGGATTGCAGGGGCAAAATCTAGAGCCCAAACTCAGATTTCTTTCTGTGAAGCAGAGGACTAAGCGCTCCTCCGATCTGCTTGTCTGATATATATATATATATATATATATATATATATATATATATATATATATGTGTGTGTGTGTGAGTGCTGGAAAAGGCAGGGGGCTGGCATTGGAAAAATGCAAAGGGTTTAGTATAGGGTGGAAAATGGCAAAGAGGTTGGCATATGCAAGGGCCTGGCACAAAAAAGAGGGAAAATAGAATATACTTACCTTCCAGTGGCAGCTGCAGACTTTGGGCTTCAGTGCTGACCATGTATCGCTAGCACTGAGAGCATCGGATGATATATATGCACACTCCCTCCAGCCAAAGAGTGCAAGGGCATATATATAAAAGGGGGGGTGTCCAGAGTGCGCTCAAGAGATACCACTTAGCCACAGAGCTAAACTAAAAGTCCAAATAAATGTGATCCTGGGGTCACTAGTATTCAAACGGAATGTTCATAAACTTCATAAATGAAACCGAAGACCTCGAGTGTAAAAACCAATTCTTTTATTGGAAGCCCAACGCGTTTCGTCTACACGACTTCATCAGGGGCAAGGCAAGGCCTAATACAGGCCGGAAATCCGGAGCGTAATGATAGTATTGGACAATTTTTCCTTTTATACGTATAATCAGTTAAAATCCGAATAGGTAGAAGCGGATGATAACAATAACCAAAGATGACAATCCAAGACAGGTATTTCACAAGACACTTCCTTCAAAGGTCAATATAGAAAAAACTGTGTGTAGCCCACAGTGTATTAGATCCAGAGATTAAGGAAAGAAAACCTACAGGTTTGGAGGTCGGACTTTCCGTTCTCTCACTCAGTTAAAAATAGTGGTAAAATCCGCAATGGAGCAGTGTAGATGCTTACTCCACCCCAGCTACAGTGGAGTAAGCATCTACACTGCTCCATTGCGGATTTTACCACTATTTTTAACTGAGCGAGAGAACGGAAAGTCCGACCTCCAAACCTGTAGGTTTTCTTTCCTTAATCTCTGGATCTAATACACTGTGGGCTACACACAGTTTTTTCTATATTGACCTTTGAAGGAAGTGTCTTGTGAAATACCTGTCTTGGATTGTCATCTTTGGTTATTGTTATCATCCGCTTCTACCTATTCGGATTTTAACTGATTATACGTATAAAAGGAAAAATTGTCCAATACTATCATTACGCTCCGGATTTCCGGCCTGTATTAGGCCTTGCCTTGCCCCTGATGAAGTCGTGTAGACGAAACGCGTTGGGCTTCCAATAAAAGAATTGGTTTTTACACTCGAGGTCTTCGGTTTCATTTATGAAGTTTATGAACATTCCGTTTGAATACTAGTGACCCCAGGATCACATTTATTTGGACTTTTAGTTTAGCTCTGTGGCTAAGTGGTATCTCTTGAGCGCACTCTGGACACCCCCCCTTTTGTGTATTCTACTTTTGTCTCTCACTAACAGGAGAGTCGCTCCAGAGGTGCAGCTGGTTGGAAAACCATTCCTAGCGCAATTCCTGACCATTTTTTGTAAGGGCATATATATATATATATATCGCATTATGCCGGCACTGTGAATCGCCATCTGCTCCGGTGCCATTACAGAAGTAGCCATATTCATCCAAGAAGAGAAGGCACTCGGAGACTGTGTAAATTGCAAAATAGATCTGTATTGACGGCTAAGTACTTTTGGGAGCGTACTCCCTTCCTCGGAACCTCCTACAGCGTAGCCGTCAATACAGATCTATTTTGCAATTTACACAGTCTCCGAGTGCCTTCTCTTCTTGGATGCATATATATATATATATATATATATATATATATATATATTACAAATTCTGACACTCACAGGATGCAGGTGCACCCGCAGGACGCCGATGTCCTAAGATACTTGTGGGGTGAGGCTGCATTCCAGTCATAAAAAAAATACTGAAAGCCAAATACTGTATGGTAGACAACATTCCAGCACCTTATATGTGGTCATCTAAGTTTACCACACCATATACCCCTTATACAAATCATGCAACACAATAGTAACCCCCTTATACTGTACCTGCAGTTATGCCACATTATGCCACATGGAATAAGCCAAAATTCACACGGATTGAGTCAAAATTCACGTTATGCCACACGGATTAAGGCAAAATTCACATTTTACCACACGGATTGAGCCAAGATACACAATATACCAAACAGATGGAGCCAAAATCCATAATATGCTTCACAAACAGGGACATTACGCCCAAAGGAGTGCATTAAAAATTTACACCATAATGTCCATTACATGTTCACCATCATTTCCATTATGTACTATTCCAAACACCATAATTAATTAAAAATTATGCTTCATAAGTGCTGCTTACCTACATGCTCATTGCCAGGGGTTCCATGCTCATTGCCAGGGGGACAGCCTCCGCCGGGCAGAAGTGACAGCCATTGACAGCCGGGCAGAGAGCGGCTGCCCGGTTGTAATCAGAGCACTGCAGGTCCGGGCTATTAGAAATAATACCCCTTTCACACCCGAAAATGCAAGGACTGGCCTTTCTGGTGTGAAAGGTAGAGAAACCCCCCCTTAACCGGCTATATTGTTTAACTGGCTATATCTTCAGAACCAACTGACCCATTTACATGAGTGTATCATATTGAAGAACTTTTAAGTGGGCTTCGAATGATTTTGGTCCTGTGAAACTGGGCCATTTGGTTCCAGAGAAATCTGCCCTCAAAAAACATGAACAGCCATGAAATTACATTTCATAAATAATGAAAATTGATTTACCCCAATATCTCTGGAACTAATTAACCCATATGACCCAGCTTGGTATCAGATTGAAGTCCCAGTGATTTGGGTTTGAATGGGATCAACCCAAGTGGGCCTGGACCTGCAGCTCTATCAGGCCAATTGTTAATCCGGCCCTGGCCACAGCACCATAGTAACTGGGCTTAAAGAGCGGGTAATTACTCAGTTTCCACAGGATCCTCTTTCATTCATCCTGGATGAAGTCCAGGAGGGTCGGCCACATGACAGGCATCCTGTTCCCAGATGATCAGACAGTCCTGGCAGTGTTTGGACGGGAGGGCATCACTCTCTGCAGACCCGGCTACAGTGCTGGGGCTCCTAGGATGCTATGTGGGCTTCAGTCTGTCTCTGTCAGGAGATGATCGCTGGAAGTGGGAGAGTCGGGAGGGGGGCCGGGCTGTCGGATGAGGAGGGATGAAGGATGCCACCACACACCACCCCTCAACCGGTGATCGGTCTGCTCAAGAGATGATCAGCCAGCTCAGACTCAGTGGGTTTGGTCGCGGCTCACGCTGTCAAGATGGTGCGCCGGTGACATTGCGCATGCATTGAGTACGTTGCGAGTTGTAGTGCTGGGCGCTGATTGGCAGCTGCAGGTTGGGGGCGAGCACTGATTGGTGGCTGTGGTCAGGGGGGCGTGTCTACGGCTGACATCATCTACATAGTTGGATGGTATGCGGTGGGTCATGAGGGGTCTGGCGCCTCGGCGGCTATTGCAGTGAGCCGCCTCTAGAAATGGCTCTGTGTAAATGGTATCTGTGGCATCAATAAAATCTATGAATTTGTTTCTAGTACAGATGCAGAGCTCATATATCTTTTGTTCCTGTTTTGCAAAAATATGCATCATAACTGTGTGAGACAAATATGTATTTTTATGAAGGCTGCCTGGAGCTTTGAACAGGTTTTCTTTCCACTAAATGAATAAGAAATACTAACTTTGAACATGATACACATGTTCTGTACATGGTACAAACTATACATATTTTGTGATATGTTCTCACAACTTATAGTAGTACCTTGCTTACAAATCACAGTCAAAGCAGACAGAAAAATATCAATTATACAGACTACATTTAAGCCAAAATGTGATTAGTAACAGATTATTTTTTATAGCCAAGTTCCTCATCTCAGCCAAATTGAAATCACTTGTTACATGTATAATTTATTTTTTCTTTACCGAAGAAAGACATAAAAATGTTTGTCATCTCCATATAGGAAAAAACACACATTTTAAGCTGGCCACACATTAGAACAAGTTCAGTACAATTTCATTCCAACCAGCCATCTAGTTGGCTGGTGGAAATTATAATTGGCCAGGGTGTGGGAGCAAACAATCATAAACTGTTTGCTTTTGCACTCGGAAAAACGTCAAGAAATGATTGGTCCAACTACTTGAGGAAAACCTGTTTGATTTTTCCCAACTAATTGTTCTAGTTAAGTGGAAAATTCTGAGCAACTGGCCAATATGTAGGTGGACACATGCTGGTAATGTCCACCTATTTCTTCACCAGATTGTGCCTATCTGCTGGACTGCTGGAGCTTGATAAAACCTCCTGTTATTGCTCTCTATTGGGGTGTCTACTCGCCTGGAGTGCATGCACTAGACTTCACTAAACCTCCTCTGCAATTGACCCCACCAGTGATTGGGAGTCCTTTCTCTCCAATCCACACTGTGCTTAATCTCTCCTCTCCTGTCCTTGCAGTGCCTTGGTCATGATGGTTCAGATATGACATCTGCTTTCTCCAACAGGTTCATGGCAGAAGCCAGGACCATTTGATCCAGTAAAGTCCAATTTTTCCTCCTGTGCCAGTCTTTCCTCCCATGGTGATCTGACAATGAGGAGGCCACTAAGGAGTAAATGGAGAGTGGCCTGTGGTCCAGTGAGTACTAAGCTTCCCTGCATCGGGGGTCACAGAGGAGAGAACAAACCTCCATACTGCTTTCCTCACCTTACTAACTGTACCCTGTGTACTGGACCTTCCCTCTTTCCCCCAAACCAATGTAGTGGGCCTCGTCTGCCACTGGGGTCACTGCTCTCACTCCTCTCACCACTGTTCCTTTTGATAGAAGCAAAACTTCAATATCTGTGTGGAGGGCCTATAATACCACACAGTGTCTGTAAAAATATAAATGATCTATCTTCTACAGTAGTAGGTATATCAAGTAATATTATTTGAAATGTTGTTTTTTTAATAACCCAGTTACTGTATGTTGAAATAAAGATTTTTTTTTAAATAAAAGTATATATTCAAACCATGCCGAAGTAGGCAGACACTGTCCACCTACTTTTTTAACTTCACAAGTTGGAAAGAAGTTGCCAAGCTGTCTGTTGGTTAGTGACAGACAAGTTAGGGAAGTATGGATGGTGTGCTCACTTCCTCATAGCATTAGTTACCCTATCTGTGGTCTAATGCATGACCAGCATTAGTTTCTTCTTCTCTTTTTTTCACCAGACATCTATGACAGTTTCCTTCCCAGTGGCCTTCACATTCTACTTTCTACCTAATTATGGTCTATAATAAACTCCTCACACACTTTCATACAGGTAATACCATAATTGTACGTAGTGCAGATGCTATGGGGCCCATAGCAAAGAAGGGCCGACCTTCCCTGACAAATGGGGTTCTTCTGAATTAATTGTTCTCCCGCGTGTTCACAAGGGGGACTGATTTTTAGCGTCTGCTCATGCACAGTTATGCACATGTGCATACCTTGGTGTGAGCCGGCACAGCAAACTGCAGGCGGCAGATGGTAGACGGCAGGACTGGGACGCACTAGCAGCTGGTGCGCGAGCACCCCATTCTGACATACTGTATGGCGTGAATCAGCGGATGGCAGTCGGCGAGATAGGAGCAGTTCTAACAAGAGCTGCTCCATCTGTATTTGGTTGCTGAGTTTCCCGGCATCCAAATACGGTCGAGCATGACCCCTGCAAGGATCCTGCAGTCAGATGCCTGCAGGGATGATGCTTGCAGTCAGATCCATGCAGGTTTTTCTAAGTAAAAAAAATAGAAAAATAATAAAAAATACAGCATGGGGATCTCCCCTCCACTATAACCTTCGAGAAAGTCCTGGTTGCCGAAATGCAGGCTCTTAGACCAGTCCTGGTTACAAAATTACAGGGGGACAAAAGAATAGGGCTTTTTACATAAGTTACATAAGTTTACCCGGCCAAAGCATGATCACCCTGGTTGTTCAGCCCTGGCCAGGTCTCTAGGGGAGTGGGGACCCCCCAATAACGGGGTCTTCCCTCCAGGGCACCCCTGGCCCTGACTGAAGTCCGATGCTGTCTCTGGCGCCCCTGGATGGTGGGCGCCAGGTTTATGCAATTTAAAGTGTTAAAAATAAATAGTTAATAAAAAGGTATTGCGTGTATTGGTAGAACTACAAGCCCTTGCAATCCTCCCCTGCATGCTGGGACTTGGAGAACCACAAGTCCCAGCATGTGGGGCATTAACACTCCATACATTCTCCATACACACTCCGTAGGTTCGGTCCTCTTCTCCAATAGAAAATCCAAAGGGTACCTGAGGTAAAAAACCTCACCACTCCTCCGGCAAAACCTCACCACTCCACCGGCATAGATCACATAAACTTCGGTCTATGTAGGCAATCCAAGGGTTAAAGAGAAACAAAAAGTGTGTTTACACTTACAGCTGACCCCCCCCCATCCCCCCGAGATTGTGGGAATCCCCAGTGACATTAGTCACTGGCACTTCCCTCAGCCTATCAGGAGCAGGCCCCCAGGGAAGCGGCTCAATAGATGCGCATGTTATAAATTTAAAGTTTTAACATTGGGCGTCTATGGTGGGAACCGGCAAATCTGGCAAAGTCAGTTGGGGTCAAATTTATGGTTGACCCCTATTGACTTTGCGGTCAGCCTGAATTGCCAAAATACAAGTTTTCCATAGAATGTTGTAACATTCATAACTGCAATTCACATCCATTGGAAAAGTATGTTTAGTCCCACAATATATGGTAATTGTTGGAATTCTCACTTTGCTGTCTACATTTCTGATGAGACACGAGGTTTCTCAGGAACCATTTAAAGTTGTATTGGATATTTTGTCACTTTAAAGCTTTTAACACAAAAGTCACTTTTACCCATAAAACAAGCAGGAGAAAAGCAATACACCATGTAAATGGAGCGCAATTTGTACCAACATAGTTGCTGAGAGAATCAAGCTTCATAAATATGTACCAAAGTGTAATCGTGCACAATGATCACAGGATGTACTGAATTCTAATTTTCCTATGAATGTAAATTGCTGTTATTACAAATAACCTACAAGAATTGCTCCAAAAAGAACACTTAATAGGAAGCTGCGTGTACATCAACTTGAACATTTAGTAGAAAATACTTGAAACCTGTAAATTTGTGTCATCTTAATGAGATGGAAAAGAGGAAAGTAGTTTTAGAATCACAAGAAAAATAAGATAAATTCTAAATATTTTTATACTGTATTTGCAATTTATGACGGAAGCAATGGAACTTTCTTTGTTCATTGTTAACAGCATGCATAAGAAGTGTAATACTGCACAAATAGTAGTCATAGGCATTTATTCAGAGGCTTAACCCCTTGGGTGGTATGCCCGAAAATTTTCCGGGCTCCACGGCTGTCACAGAAAATTTCCGAGCATACCACTAATATAGAATTGGTGCTCGCCAGTGGTATCCAGGTGTGCACCACTGGCGCAGTACCTCTAGCGCCCCCCTCCCCATGCCCAACCCTTCCAGTCCCCCCCCCGTCACCTTCCTGCCAGCCAGCCGTCTCTCATTTTACAGTGACGTCGGCGACAGGCTCGGGTATGGTTGGTGTGGCTCGGGGGGACTTGGGAGCGCGCACCGCAAACATAACCCAGCCTGCCGCCGATGTCACTACTGAATGTGACAGGCGGCTTAGGCAGCGGGGACAGCGGCAGCAGGGAAGCTCCAACGTACTAATGCCGGAGCGGAGGTGAGGGGGCTTCCAACTTTCTGTGGTGGGTTTTGCTGGGGCAGGACAAACCTGCCCTGGTAGGTTTGTCCTGCCCCAGCAAAACCCACCACTCACCTTGACTGTTGCTTGTGGCCTGTGTTCAGGGGAGGCAGTAGTCTTAGGCATGTGTTCCCATGATGGTCCATGGTAATGTCAATGAGTCCCTGTAGTTGGCTTGTGCTGATGGTTCTGCTGCCATGCTCCTCAATGAAGCTCTTGCAATATGACAGACCTCCACTGCACTGACAGCATGCAAAACATACAAACTGACAGCACGCAAACATGCACACTGACAGCATGCAAACATGCACACTGTTTCAAGTTGTAGATACTGCGCTCACCTTGAGTTGTGTTTGTGGGTGCTGCTTAGCATCAGGGGTTTCCCATGCCCCCTGTGAGTATTTAATGGAAAGAAGAAGGGTTGGGCTGAAGCGCTGCCTTAATCTAAGTGTGGAAATGTTTTACTTTGTGTGTAGAATGGCGTCAATTGTTTGTTTGTTTGTACAAATGAGTGAGAAATTGCTGTAGTCAAGATAAATGACTTTTATTTAAACTAAATAGTACACATAAACGATATACAATGTGAGGCTGAACCATATGCGTTACACTGCTGGGAGCCCCTGAGGGAATGAGGGCGTCAATGGACCCCTTTTTACCATAAGCTCAGAAGGAGTTTATGTCTCTTCACAGATAAAGTTTTAGGTAGTCCTGGTGCTGGTGCTGGTGGGTAAAGTCTTAGCACTTAAGTGCCAGTGTGGAAATGGACCTCCTTTTGTGGGTGGGTGTGTGTGGAGGGGTGCATACAGTGGTGGGGGTGTAAGCAAGGAGCGGCGTCCCGCTGACTTGCTTCTTACCCTATCTCTGGTGTGGAGGTTGTCTCTGATCTTCCTTGTAGTGCTGGAGCACTGTGACAGGTGATGGGGCCCGAATTCTGTCTCCAGGACCGGACCCGCTTCCACAGTGCTATGGGGCCCTCAAAGTTGTAGTTATGCCCCTGAATGTCATTAGTTTGTATTTACAGAACCAGCACTAAAAGTGAAGTTACAACATGGTGATCAAGTGGGGTTGTAAAAGTGTGTTGCAGAGTCTGGGTGTAGTGCAAAAAAGCCCAGGTACAAATGAAGGATGAATTGGGTGCAATTGAAGCCTCTGACATACCTAGTATCTAGCATCTGTTTCCACAATCTGCTATAACTATTTGGTCTGGTAACAAGACCTTGATCTCTTCCAAAGTTGTCAAATCCTACCTGGGTTTCTATGTGCTCAGGATAACTAGGGCTCAGCGGAGGCAGACAGTGTGGTGATCTGTCATAACCAATGTTCCCTCTAATTTTACGAAGGCTGTGTGCGGCAAAAGATATTGGCTGTGCAACTTTGGAAGGAAATTTAAATTTTTGTGCGTCACATAACGTATAAAGGCCTAGGTATCGAGTTCTGTTGAGTTAATAAAGCAATTTGAATGTTTACAAACTTCACACCACACATATAGGCTATAGCAGTGATTTTCAACCTTATTAAACTCGTGGCACACTAAACAAGATTTTAACCTTTGTGCGCTCAGTAGTAATATCTGTGCGCGGCCTTGGCGAGTTGTGTGCGCGCGCACACGCGCACAGCTTAGAGGGAACACTGGTCATAACTATATTTTTATCTGGTGCCTGGAATTAGTCATAGCGCTGTTTTTATCATGTTCCACACTTGTATTTAGTGTAGGTGTGCTAGAGAAGGGGGTCTATCCCTAGGGATGGTCCTCAAATTTATAAGTGCTAAGGCATTAGGATCCATCCCTGAGACATTTTAAAAGAGATGTTTGGCTGAGCAAACTGCAGTTTTAGCCATGCCGTTTAAATAAGCATAACTTGGTCTTGTGTGTGAGGTACCACTAATTCTATTATCATGAAATGCATGTCTGTGTATTCTTTATTGATAAGTTGTAATATTGGGCAAATAGTCCAGTTTAAGCAAACCAAGTATGAATCTGCCAATACAATGTGTTCCATTGCACCCAATTGAAAAGGTATCCAGTAAGAATAGACCACAGTAGATCAGAAGCCTCATGTAGTGTCAAAGGCTCCCTGGCATGATGAGCATCTCGAGGACTGCAAAGGGCACAAGCCACCACAGCTTAAATCAATATCATAATGCCAGAACAAAGCATACTTGGCTTTTAGTAGTCAACACTTGGGTGACCCTTATGCACCTGGGAAGCATATAATTGCTGGAAAGCAATGGAAATTACATACTGCTGACCTCTGAGAGACATATGATCAGAAACATGCAGAGGACCCCGGACAGTTTCCGAGAGGAGCTAAACCAACTCTCTAGCACAATTTTTTTAATAAGAGACAGATGTCCTCATTAAGGGTAGCCTCGTGGAGCTCAGAGGGCTGTTAGAACAGGAGGGAAGAGTGCCCTCCTCCAAGGAGCTTACAGTTCATACAGCATCCTAAAAAAGGCATACCTGCCCACTAATATCATGAAGTTAATCAGCAGGGAAGAATCTTCATCCAGAGTGATCTTGTAGAGTCTTTATTTGGTGTCTAAGGTAGTGAAAACCTTGTCAGAAATTTCTTGCTGCTAAGTTTTTTGAGGCCTTATTTAAATGGATTGAAATATAGTAATGCACATATGGACTGATCCATTCTTCTTGAGAGCTTCTCCTATGGCAGACACCAATGGTGTGTCTTCTTTGACAGAGGAGCAGTCAAGCATATAATTGTGTTGAAAGTAGGGGTGTGCACCGGCCACTTTTTGTGTTTCATATTTTTGGGTCTGTATCTCCGGCTGTGTTTTGGATTTTGATCTGTTCCAAAACACCACCCTTCAGTGTTTCATTTTTGGATCTGTTTTTTATTTTAAATAAACAAAAACCGCTAAAGTAGCAGATTTTTTTTT
Source organism: Crinia signifera (assembly GCF_055691185.1). Taxonomy (NCBI): domain Eukaryota; kingdom Metazoa; phylum Chordata; class Amphibia; order Anura; family Myobatrachidae; genus Crinia; species Crinia signifera. The sequence continues at coordinate 308,905,041 of NC_139218.1, read as the reverse complement.
TACTCCTATGCTATTATTAACCTCAATAACATTATTTTCCACACATTTATTATGAACACCTCAAAATATTGTTTTTAGGCCAATAGGTTGAACCGAGGTAGCTGGATAAGTATGCTAAGCAACACAAGTGGGCGGCATAAACACAGAACTGATATTACACACTTAGTAGCACCCCTGAACTGATACGGCACACTTAGCATCACCCCTGGACTGATACAGCACATTTAGCATCACCCCTGGACTGATATGACACACTTAGCATCACGATAAAAAGTGTGGTTTTTGGATTCCGCACAAGGTTCTACCCACCTAGGGTGAGAGAGGTCAAGTGAGACCTAGTCTCACCTTTTTCCCATTTATCTTAAATATAAAATAAATAAAAGTTATGTTTTAAATAAATAAATCTACATATTCAAGAGTGCCCCACAAAAAGAGTCTTCTTTTTCTTCTCCTTTGCCTACACTTAGCATCACCCCTGGACTGATACAGCACACGCAGCATCACCCCTGGACTGATATGGCACACGTGGCGCAACCCTATGAATTATACGGCAGTCTTGGCTCACCCCAGAAATTATTCGACACAGATGGCGGCATCCCTGACCTGATACAGCACAAATGGAATTATATTGCACACATGACAGCAATCCTGCAGTAAAAAAAGAGAAAAACTTTCTTATTCTTTTAATAAAAAGGACAGCTTCCCAGGAACTGTAAGGCTGTTTTAGCAGCACTTCAGAAATTATATGACACACTTGGCTCACCCCAGAAATTATACTGTATGACACACTTGGCTAACCCCAGAAATTATACTGTATGACACACTTGGCTCACCCCAGAAATTATATGACACACTTGGCTCACCCCAGAAATTATACTGTATGACACACTTGGCTCACCCCAGAAATTATATGATACACTTGGCTGACCCCAAGAATTATACAGTACACTTGACTCACCCCTGGACTGATATGGCACACTTAACAGCTCTTGCAGTAAGAAAAAAAAAAACTGAGCAGCAACCCATAAATTATACGGCACACTTGACTCAGCCCTGCCCTGATACAGCACCCCTGGTATGATATTTCACACTTAACAGCCCTTGCAGTTTAAAAAAAACAGACAAACAAAAAAAAAAAAACCTTTTTTTCATTTTACCTAAAAATGTGGGGCAGCTCCCCTAGACTGATACAGGACAGTGGACAGCACAGCTGGACTGATACGGGGCAGCCCTGTAGTAAAAATATATATATTTTTTCAGAGGTCCTAAGTTGTCCCTCACAGCAGTCCCATATAACAGCTCCCCTTAGTAGTGTCCACATAATATAAGCCTTAGTAATGCCCCCTTAGTAGATGTACCTTCAGTAGTTCCCCCTTAGTATAGTTTCCTCACCAGTAGTTCCCCCTTAGTAGTTGTACATAGTTCCTCCACCAGTAGTTTCCCCTTAGTAGTTGTACCCTGGCCTTTACTAGTTTCTCGCTCAGTAGTTCACCCATCAGTAGTTGCCCCCCTTAAGCAGCCCCCATTAAGTTAGGCAGCCTCTGGTAATACCCCCATTATTTTGTCCCCCATTAATTAGATTTTCGCGATGCAGCCCCCATTGCATTTCACCTCCCTGCAGACAGCATGGACACATCTGTGCTGTCTGAATTTCACATGTGGACTGAAGATGGCACCAATCTCCTGGACTTTTATAGAGTCCGGGCCTCGCGAGTGTCTGACATCAGGAAGATGATCAGGAAGATGTTCGGCCTCGGATTATTGGCGGGATGGCAGCGAGTCGTTCGGAAATGCATTGGGTCAGGTAAGTTCGGGTGTGTTCCGATGACTAGGAGCTCATCCCTAGTTGAAAGCAAAGTATTGCCTGTTAAATGACTGCACCTTTATTGTTGTGCACGGCCATCAGACTTGCACCGCATTACATCCCACCCTTTAACTGCTGCACACTTTTTGAATTGCTCATATGTGAATTACAGTTTCTAGTGTCAGTTCTGCCCCCTCCCCCCTTTATAAAAGTTTCAGCTTTGTCTACAGCCTCAGCTCCACCAAGATGTCTACAGCCTCAGCTCCACCAAGATTAAGGAGCAAGTAAATCTGCAACTTTTTACCAGAGTGGGGCTATTTGATGATTTGCCACACCTTGCAGAACTTCATCCGGGCATATGAAAGGTTTTCATTGAATACCACAAGATCGTGTCTTACCCTGCTAGAAGGGTTATTGCTTGATTGAAAAACAGACCAATGAAAGCATTAGTAACGGCAGTTTAAGTTAAGACATCAAATGTACCAAATTAGTATTAGTAGTCACACAAAAAATATTAGGACCTAGTAAAGTCATTGCATATGCTACATTTTTGTTATACATTATGCAAATGCTATTAATGCTGTAATAGGTCACATTTTTCATTTTATATATTATCTTTCTTCACTTAAAAGAAGAAAAATACAAATATATTTCCTGTAGTAAAAAATATAGCATTACCACTGCAAATGCTTCATCCAGGGACAGGAGATAAAGGTCTGTGATCAAAAGCATCTAAAATTAATAAATAAAGGTCTTTGTATTCTCCACCTCATTCAAGATACTGTAGATAAAATTGAAAGGAATTTACATTGGTTCCTTGAGAGAACAAATAAGGAGGTAATATATGATGGCCTTTCCTTATGAATTTATATGCTTTTTGCTATAGTCTTGAAGCCTCAGGATTGTTTAGTGCTGTAGTAACATAAATGAATTTTTGGTTCAGGCGCTCAGTACTAATAAATTCATTCTGAAGTTTTATCAGTGAAGCTATTGAATAGATTGATGATGTGAGAGGAACATGGTATTTTATGGCATAATATGAATTTTGTGACAGAATGAGTGTGCCTCTTAGCTTGGCCACAGATGAGCTATGCACGTAGAAATAAATAAGAAAAATCTGAGTATTTACTGAAATCTCTGTCTTCCATTCTCTCTCTCTCTCTCTCTCTCTGTTTCTCTCTCTCTCTCTTCATATTGATACAGAGATTAAACAAAGATAGATACCCTGATGAAAATGCAGAATAAAGCATTAAATCATTGGTTAGAAGGTAGACTTCTGCGCAGTGCTTCCTAGCTCAGATTGATGCTGTGGCCCAGGGCAAATGTAGATTTACTGTATATATATATATACTTTTTGAAGCTTGATTGATACATCTGGCCTTTAATCTAAATACACAGCACAAGTATATAAAAATGTGTGTACAGGTAGGTCTAAGCACTAAAATAATCTTACTTTTCTTTAGAAATGGTAGTCCCTTTGTAGGAATTAAGTAGATTATTCTTCTTGAATTCAAGATAAAGGGAAGATTCTTGGGGTCTCAGATAATTTTGAACATGAAATAGAATAATAATTTGTACATACAATATGTAAACTTTGTCCAATGTCAATGTCACAGCTCATGGTAAGGTTCTCTAACACAGATCCTGCTGCTTACTGTTCAGGCCGCTAGTGTGGACTCACTGCAATGCCGCCAGAGTCCGGAGGTGCGTGTCCCGCACTGCTGGGTCATCTGCATGTCCAGGCTGCGTAGTTGCTGGGCAAGTGTTCAGTCCACCAGATCCCAGAGTGTTCACTGCTATGCCGATGTTCCAAGTGGTCCATTTCTCAGACTAGCAGCATGGGGAGCACCATCTTTTCCAATATAATGTGATCCAGATTCTTCCAATTCAAAGCAGCCTTGTGGTCAGATGATTACTGTAGTCAATCCTACAGCACCTTAAGGTATAAAGCTTCCTGGTTCACAGGGCCCATATTGCCTGTGCTGTGCCATAAATCCCACACTTCCCTGTGTGAGCTTAGTACCTGTACTCCTCCATATTCCAGTATTGGTGATTGCTCCTGACTGTACTCTGACTTACACATCATCAGTTCCATCCATTCCTACTAACATTGAGCAGCATCAGCTCCACGGAATTCAGTTAACATCCATCACCATTGGGTCAAGATGATTCTGTTACATAAATCAGCATAGATTCCAGCCAATCCTGCTAACATCAATCATCATTAGTTTTCCAATTGACCCTGTTAACACCGAGTACCATCTGCCCCGGCAGACTCAGATAAAACATATAATCCCTGTCGAATCCAGGATAATACAGCTAACATTGGTCACCATCGCTACAGGCCACCTTACAATATTGTTTTTAGGGCAAAAGGTTGCACCGAGGTAGCTGGGTAACTATGATAAGCCACACAAGTGTGCGGCACAAACACTAGACTGATATGGCACACTTAGCATCCCCTCTAGGCTGATACTGCACACCTAGAATTACCCCTGGACTGATATGGCACAGGTAGCATCACCCCTGGACTGATACGGCACACCTAGCATCACCCCTGGACTGATATGGCACGCTTAGTATCAGCCCTGGACTAATACAGCACACTTGGCAGCACCCCATGAATTATACAGCAGACTTGGCTTACCCCAGGAATTATACGGTACAGATGGTGGCACCCCTGACCTGATACAGCACACATGGAATTATACGGCACAGATGGCGGCACCCCTGGACTGTTACGGCACACATGGCGGCAGGCATGGAATTATACGGCAGACAAATTCCTGCAGTGAAAATAAAAATGTGTATTCTTTTAATTATAAAAAAGAGCAGCACACCTTACTTAGCAACACCCCATGAATTATACAGCACTCTTGGCTCACCCCTGGACTACAGTGCATTTAACAGCCTTTGCAGTAAAAAAAAAAAACACCTTAATTTTATTTTCATAAAAAAAAGGGCATCTCCCCTGGTCTGATATGAGACACATGGGGCACCCCTGGAATTATACGGCACACATGCAGGCACCCCAGGACTGATACAGGACACATGGGGGCACCCCTGGATGGATACAGCACACATGTGGGCCCCCCTGGACTGATAGTACTGGTAGCCAGTGGAAACAGCAGATTGGAATTATATACTGCAATAAATACTGGTAGCCAGTGGCAACAGACTGGAATTATATACTGCGATAAATACTGGTAGCCAGTGGAAACAGCAGACTGGATTTTTATATACTGTGATAAATAATACTGGTAGCCAGCGGCAACAGCAGACTGGAATTATATACTGAGTAAGGGGGAGGTTGTATGCAAGAGGCATACAGAAAAAGACAAATGTGCCTTTTTGGGCGCACTCTTTATTCAATAATTTGATATGATTAGTTCATTTAAAACATAGCTTTTATTGGCTTCTAAAAAATTGGGAGCATTCCTCACTTTGTGGTCATTTGATACATTATCATTGACCGTCAATCAAAGAAAAAAAAGGGGGGGGGGGGTCACATATAACATTTAGACAGGACATCAACAGACATTTGAAAATATGCTAGACTTCTAGCTGGTCCTCACGTGTAACCATCTAGTTCGTGTGACCTATCACAATAATCAGGTTGTAAATTTCCTGTTTGTAGTTTATTATTGGAATATTATTAAAACTTGTTGGTAATCAAATTGCCTCAGCAAAAAATAGCAGCGGTTCGCTCAGCCGCACACGCTCAGTCAATCTCTCATGCTCATCTGTTGTGGTATATTGGGGCTATTGTCACTTTTACTTGAAAGAGGAAGGTAACCCAGTCCAATGGGTGGACCTGAAAGAGGTATGTATAGTCACCCATGAAAAAGGTACTCCAACAACCGGTGGCTCCTAAGCATCTACTGTTCAATCACCCGTCTAAGTTACCACCCAGTTTGTTCACCAGGAGTCACCTCTCTGGCTACTAGACCGGCCCCTTGTGGGTGCTGCTTATATCAGGCCTATAATAGGGTATATTGGTAACCTCTTGGACTTAGTGTTGAATGAGAGTGCCTGGTTGGTTGTATCATGGGAGTTATAATGAAATGCACTTCTGCTTTCCAATGCAGCTCCGTGAGTCACCCTGGTGCTTTTCAGTATTGCAGGGAGACACAACGGGCTGGATGGATGAGAGAGTGTTATAGAATGGGTGAATGAGTGGCAGTTTGTCAGTTTTACCATGAATTGGTACTTCTGCTGTCAGAGATCTGCAAGCATCGAATCTCTGATGAGAGAGTCCCAATTAAATGGACATCCTACCGACATGAAAAATAGAAAACTTTAAGTGAGTTAGAAAAAGAGACAGAAGATGAAAGGGTGACACATGCAACCAGCATGGAACCCCAAATGTTGGCGGACTGAGGAAGCCAATGGGCGAAACGCGTACCCGCCACCGCAAGCTACACACGCTGAGTCCATCTCCTGCTCAGCACACAGATAGTGAGAGCACACGCCGCACCATCCAGCCGCCGCATCCAGAATTGCTGTCCCCGGCTGGGTAACAACACGCGGACGCTGTCAGGTAACCTGGCCGCAGCTCAGCTGAGCGTGCGTGCACCTGACTCTACAGAGTCATACTCGGTGGGAGCTCACAGCCTCCTTCATTGCTTAAAGCGCTCCACGCTGTTACAAATTATTCTTATCAAGCACAATATTAACAGCTACCTGTATAGTGCCTATATGTTTAAATCTCACTGTTAGTGGGATTTCATGTGATTACATGCATGGATGTTTTCTTACTACAGCTTAGACTTATTAATAGTTGTTCAATATCTCATTGACACTATATTGTCTAAAGAAGTCTATACCACTCATAGATACAATTCAAGTGTCTATAGTCATTTTTCATTCATTTTCTCTGCAGCGTTTTGACCTATATGTTTAAGAGCAATTAAGCTCTATATGTGCTCTCTTTGGGCCTTATTCTGGTTGGTGCGGCCGGGCCGTACGCGTACGTCCCGGGTTTTTTTTATGATCTGCGCATGCGTACATTCGCTAATGCGCAGGCGCGAACACTCCACAACGCTTACGGACGGGTCTCTACGTGCGAAAAAACCTGTACGCGAGTGTACGGGCATTGGGGGCGGCATAGGGGCGTGTTGAGGGGAGCGGCCGAAATAATGAGGGAAAATGGGCGTAAATATGGGCGTACACGGGGGTGTGCACCAAAAATGAGCGGTGCTACTACCGCACGATCGCCTAAAGCACCGTTCATTTCGGACACCAAACAGGCGGCCGCCAACCGCCAGCTCAGACCACCCCTACAGATACCGCATGCCAGCGTGCGCCTGGGTTTGCTAATTAACGCTGATTACTACTCAAACACTTACACCTGAATGTAATAAGCAATGCTGCAGTCTATTAAGTCCAAACCATGATTTCACTACCTGCAAGCCACACACAGCACTCAAACACATTGGAAGCTTATCTTTCTATACTTCTCGACATTTAAAGGTTTGTTTAATTTAAGGTAAGAATCTTTTTAAGACCTGCTTATATATGCTAAGGTAGGTATTTGCTAAACAGACACATTCACTACGTGCTTTCATAGACTTTACACAGTAGCACACTCAATCTACACAAGTCGACATGTGTCAACGTGTTCACTCTAATACAAACATAGGTTTTGTATTTATGATACAATAACATAAACCACATCTAACACCTACAAAGGATGTTTCAGCAATGTTTTAAGCCCATGCCCACTATTTTGCACACAATCTTTGTACAGTACCCAAAATACAGAACTGTACCACTATCTGATCTGCTATGAATTGGATTTGACTACACTCTGGATGTAAGATGCCACCAATCACATTATTGCACTCACATCTCTCTAACAAAGGATTCCTACATCTGCTTATGACACTGTAAAATCATATATATTTAAAAAGTTATACATGTTTGTTCACAAGCAATTTTATCATGTTTGGCTGATTCACACATCTTTTTTTAGGGAGGACACATATGCATTCCTACACAAATGTACCTTTTCACCCTTGTTTGTCTGCCTCACCCACTCCATGAGGAAAGCATTGTTCTGGACCTGCTTTTACCTACTACTGTAGGAGCTACCTCACCTGCACACAAACTGCTTTCTCACCTATTAAGTTGCTCTGCACATGTGCTGACACAAACTAATTAGCAGGGAAAAGTTGGATAGGAACATGGGAATGGCCATGGAGAGGGTTACACATGGGAAACTTCTACCACACTTCAACAAATGTTCAAAAATACCCTGGTCAGTAAGTACACATAAATCTAGTATTTGTTTCACACAAGAAATTACACATACAACAATTTTGTTTTAATTGGTAAAATAAATTTATTTGCTGTTCAGCATCACAGCTTATTTGACACTTTCATGTCATAAATCAAATAAACAAATAAAATAGACACAAAAATAAAAAAACAGCCAGAACAAGAGGTTGCATATCTCCAAACATGTGTTACCCTGCAAATGCAATGGTGAAAGAAATGGGGACACCAGAATACGTACTGCAACAACCATGGTGAATACTAAGCAAGATACACACCACCAAAAATTTATCCTGCATTTGTAGAGGTCAAAATAAGAACTTTAATGCCCATGGCAC